>NC_048223.1:2894626-2908979 GCF_002007445.2 Ailuropoda melanoleuca
CTCATAAGCACTTGCTGTTTCTTGTCTTTTTGATGCTAGCCATCCTGACAGGTGTAAGGTGATACCTTATTTTGGTTTTGATCTGCATTTCCTGATAATTAGTGATGATGAGCATCTTCTCGTGTATATTGGCCACCTATATGTCTTCAGAAAAATGTCTGTTCAGGTCCTCTGCCTATTTTTTAACAGATTGTTTTGCTTTTTGGTGTTGTGTAAATTCTTTATATATTTTGGATATTAATCCTTTATCAAATATATCATTCGAAAATATCTTTTCCCATTCAGTAGGTTATCTTTTTATTTTGTTGATGTTTCCTCTGCTATGCAAAAGTTTTTTATTTGGTATAGTCCCAATAGTTTATTTGTGCTTTTGTTTCCCTTAACTGAGGAGACAGGTCTTTAAAAAAATGTTGTCAAGGCCAATGTCCAAGAGATTGCTGCATATGTTTTCTTCTAGAAGTTTTATGGTTTTAGGTATCACATTTAGGTCTTTAATCCATTTTGATTTGATTTTTGTGTATGGTGTAAGCAAGTGGTCCACTTTCATTCTTTTGCATGTTACTGTCTAGTTTTCCCAAAACCATTTATTGAAGAGACTGTTTTTGCCCCATTGTATATTCTTGTCTTCTTTGTTGTAGATTAATTGACCATATAAGTGTGGGTTTATTTCTGGGCTATCCTGTTTCATTGATCTATGTGTCTATTTTTGTGCCAGTACCATACCGTTCTGATTAGTATAGTTTTGTAGTATATCTTGAAGTCTGGAATTATGATATCTCCAACTTTGTTCTTTTTTAAGATTGCTTTTCAAAATTCTGGGTCTGTTCTAGTTCCATATAAATTTTAGTATTATTCTATTTTGTGAAAAATACTGTTGGTATTTTGATGGTGATTGCATTGATTTGTAAATTGCTTTGGGTAGTATGGATATTTTGACAATTTTGAATGCTTTCACTCTCTGAGCATGAAAGATCTTTCCATTTATTTGTGTCATTTTTGTAAAAAGATTTTATTTATTTGTCAGAGAGAGAGAGAGAGCAGAGTGAACATAAGCAGGGGGAGTGGCAGGCAGAGGGAAAAGCACGCTCCCCACTGAGCAAGGAGCCCCGTGCATGACTCACTCAATCCCAGTCATGACCTGAGCAGAAGGCAGACACTTAACTGGCTGAGCCACCCAGGCATCCCTATTTGTGTTATTTTTAATTTCTTTCATCAGTGTTTTTTAATTTTTGGAGTACATGTCTTTCACCTCCTTAGTTAAATTTATTTCTAGTTGGTTTGTTTTTTTGTTTTTTTGTTTTTTTTTGGTGTAATTGTAAATGGGATTGCCTTCACAATTTTCTGTTACTTTTAGTGTACAGAAATACAACTGATTTTTATTGATTTTGTATCCTGCAACTTTACTAATGACTAGTTATAACAGTTTTTTGGTGGAGTCTTTATATCTATATCCTCTATCTATGTCTATATATATAGATATATATATGGCATCATGTCATTTGCAAATAGTGACAGTTTTACTTCTTCTTGCCAATTTAGATTCCAGTTTAGATGCTGTTTATTATTTTTTTCTTGTCTGACTGCTGTGGCTAGGACTTCCAGTACTATGTTAAATAATAATGGTGAGAATAGATATCTCTATCTTGTTTCTGATCTTGAGGGGAAAGTTTTCAGTTTTTCACCATCAAGTATGGTTTTAGCTATGGGTGTGTTGTATATGTCTTTTCTTATATTGAAGTACATTCCCTCTAAACCCACTTTAAGTGTTTTTATCATGAACAAATGTTGAATTTTGTCAAATGTTTTTTTCTGTATGTATTGACATGATTTTATGTTTTGTTTTTTATCTTTGTTATATATGATGTATCACACTGGTTGATTTGCAGATGTGGAACCATCCTGCATACCTGGCATAAATCCCATTTGATCATGGTCACCGATCCTTTTAATGTATTATTGAATTTGGTTTGCTAATACTTTGTTGAGAATTTTTGCATATATGTTCACTAGGGATATTGGTCTGTAGTTTTCTTGTATGGTGTCTTTGTCTGGCGTTGGTATCAGGGTAATGCTGGCTTCATAGAATGAATTTGGAAGGCTTACTTTCTCTTCTATTTTTTAGAGTGGTTTGAGGAGAATAGTTGTTAACTCTTTAAATGTTTGGTAGGATTTACCTATGAATCTATCTGGTCCTGGGCATTTGTTTCTTCGGAGTTTTTGATTACCAATTCAATTCTGTTACTAGTAGTTGGTCTTTTAAGATTTTCTATTTCTTCCTGATTCAGTTTTGAAAGATTGTATGTTTCTAGAAATTTATCCATTTATTCTAGGTTGTCCATTTTGTTGGCGTATAATTTCTTGTAGTAGTCTTGTATAATCCTTGGTATTTTTGTGATGTTCATTGTTACTTCTCTTCTTTCATTTCTGATTTTGAGTCTGTCCTTTTTTTCTTAATGAGTCTGGCTAAAGGTTTATCAATTTTGTTTATCTTTTCAAAGAACCAGCTTTTGGTTTCATTGATCTTTTCTATTGTTTTTAAGTCTCTATTTTACTTATTTCTGTTCTGATCTTTTTAATTTCCTTTATTTCTTGTCTTATCTTTATTATTTCCTTCTTTCTACTAACCTCAGGGTTTATTCTTTTTCTGATACCCATAGGTGAAAAGTTATATTGTTCATCTGAGATTCTTCTGGTTTCTTGGAGGTTGGCCTGTCTCTCTGTAAACTTTCTTCTTAGAACTTCTTTCACTGCATCTCCAAGATTTTAGATTGTTGTTTTCATTTTCCTTTCTCGCCATGTATTTTTTTAATTTCCTCTTTGACTTCTTCATTTAGTAATATGTTATTTAGCCTCTACATGTTTGTGGGGGGTTTTCCCCAGTTTTTCTTGTAATTTATTTCTAGTTTCATACTGTTGTGGTCAGAAAAAATTTTTTTTTGAAGTCAGAAAAGATTCTTGATATGATTTCAATCATCTTAAACTTACTGAGAGGGTTTTGTTTTTTTTGTTTTTGCTTTTTTTTTTTTTGGTGGCCTAACATGTGATCTATCATGGAGAATGTCCCATTCTTGAAAAGAAGGTGTATTCTGCTGTTTTTGGATGGAATATTCTGTATATATCTATGAAGTCTATCTGGTCTAAAGTATCATTGAAAGCTACTGTTCCNGGCCTAACATGTGATCTATCATGGAGAATGTCCCATTCTTGAAAAGAAGGTGTATTCTGCTGTTTTTGGATGGAATATTCTGTATATATCTATGAGGTCTATCTGGTCTAATGTATCATTGAAAGCTACTGTTCCCTTATTGATTTCCTCCTGGATTATCTCTCTACTGATGTAAGTGGGGTGTTAAAGTACCCTTCTATTATTGTATTACTATCTCTTTTCTCCTTTATGTCTGTTAACAGTTGGTTTGTGTATGTAGGTGCTCCTCTGTTGGGTGCATAGATATTTACAATTGTTATAACTTCCTGCTTGATTGACCCCCTTTATCATTATGTAATGTCCTTTTTTTGTCTCTTAATATAACCTTTATTTTAAAGCCATTTTGTCTGATATAAGTATTGCTACCATGACTTTTTTTTCCACTTTAATTTCATAGAATATATTTTTCCATCCCTTCACTTTCAGTCGTTAGTGTGTTTAGGCCCCAAATGAGTCTCTCATAGGCAGTATGTAGATGGTCCTTGTTTTTTTGTTGTTGTTGTTACTATTTTTTTTTTTAAAGATTTTTTATTTATTTATTTGACAGAGATAGAGACAGCCAGCGAGAGAGAGAACACAAGCAGGGGGAGTGGGAGAGGGAGAAGCAGGCTCATAGAGGAGGAGCCTGACGTGGGGCTCGATCCCATAACGGCGGGATCACGCCCTGAGCCGAAGGCACACGCCTGACCGCTGTGCCACCCAGGCGCCCCTTTTTTTTTTAAATCTATTCCGTCATTCTGTGTCTTATGAGTGAAGCATTTAGGCCATTTAAAGTAAATTAGTAATATGTATGTACTTATTGTCATTTTGTTAACTGTTACCTGATTTTTGTAGTTCTGTTTCTTACTCACTTTCACTGTGATTGATAGCTTTCTTTAGTGTTATACTTGGATTATTTTCTCTTTATTTTTTTGTGCATCTGTTATAGGTTTTTGGTTTGAGGTTCATATATAATATCCTCAGTACAAAATAGTCTATATTAATTTGTATTCAATTAAGTTCAAAGACATTCTAAAAGAATTTCATGTTGTCATATTTTACAACACTTGAGTTCTTTTGTCTTTTAACCTTCATACTAACTTTAAAAATGATTGCTCTACTGCATTTATTGTGTTTGCCTTTGCTTATGAATTTTTTTCATCTCATAATTTTCTTCATATTATGGTCTTTTCCACTTAAAAAGTCACTTAAACATTTCTTATAAGGCCAATTTAGTGGTGATAAACTCCTGTAACTTTTGTTTTTCTGGGAAATCTTTAGCTCTCATTTAATTCCTTGTGGAGTATTCTTGGTTGTAGGTTTTTTACTTTAGCACTTTGAATAAATCATACCACTCTCTTCTGGCCTATAAAATTTCCACTGAAAAATCAGCTGATAGCCTTATGGGGTTTCCCTTGTATGTAACTGGCTGCGTTTTCCTTGCTGCTTTTAAGATTGTCTTTTCATCTTTAATCTTTGACATTTTAATTATTGTCTTAGCGGGGACCTCTTTGCGTTCATTTTGTATGGGGCTCTGATTCCAGGACCTGGATGTCTGTTTTCTTCCTCAGGTTAGGGAAATTTTCAGCTATTATTTCTTCAAATAGATTTTCTTCTTCTTTCTCTCTTCTCACTGTGGGACCCTTATAACATGACTATTAGTACTTGATATTATCTCAGAGATCCCTTAATCTAGCTTCACTATTTTTAATTTTTTTTTTCTATTTGCTGTTCAGCTTAAGTGCTTTCCATTATTTTATTTTCTGGATTGTGGATCTATTCTTCTTATATACTTTAATCTGCTGTCGATTCCCTCTAGGGTATGTTATTGTGTTCTTCATGCTGGTTCTTTTTTATCTCTTTGTTGAAGTTCTCACTGAGTTTATCCACTCTTCAGTCTGGTGAGCATCTTTATGACCATTCCTTCAAACACTCTATCAAGTAGATTACTTATCTGTTTTGTTTAGATTTATTTCTGAGGTTTTTTTTTTTCATTTGGAGCATATTCCTCTGTCTTCTCATTTTGTTTGACTTTCTGTGTTTGTGCCTATGAATTAGGCAGAAGAGCTACTCCTCCACGCCTTGAAGAAATGACCTTGCATAGTTAAGTTCCTTGTGTAGATTGTGTGCCCAGCAGTTTTGGCTAGTTGGCTGAAGCTATAAGTGGGCATGGGCTAGGGGGCTTGGAGCACTCCAAGGTGGGGCTGACTTCATGGGATGGCTGAAACTGAAGTGAGAATGGGCTAGGTAGTTCCCACTGCTCTCTACACAGAAGGTACCCTGGTAGAACAACTGAAGTAAGTGCAAGCTGGGGTGTCCAAGGATATTCCATGCAAGGGACACCCTGGAAAAATGGCTGGAACTGAGTGGGCCAGGTGGTCTTATGGCACTCTATGGGTTTTTCTGGTAGACAGCTGGAGCTGAAGCAAGGGTGGGCTGGGAGTCCCAGCGTTCTCTGCACAGATTGTGCCATGGTGAGTCACCTGGACAGAAGTGGGTATGAGTCTGGGGGTGTTCTGGATGCTTTGCATCTGTGTTGCCTTGACAAGATGACTGGAGCTGTAGTTGACACTATCCAGGGGTGTCCCAGTACACACTGTGCTGGGGCTGCCTTAATGGGAATGCTGGGGCTGTTGTGTGCTAGGGGCTTGAAGCTCACTAAGATAGCTGGCCAGCCAGTGACTTCAGACCCTGTTCCCCTCTGCACCATCGAGATAGAGGGGAAATGTAAACAAAGGAATTCATCTGCCCCTCCAAACCAGGAGAGAGTTTCAGCAACTCCCCTGTCATTTGGCAGAGTTCTAGGGCTGGTTCCTTTATGTTCTATTTGCTTTTTATTTTTTANGGGGCTGCCTTAATGGGAATGCTGGGGCTGTTGTGTGCTAGGGGCTTGAAGCTCACTAAGATAGCTGGCCAGCCAGTGACTTCAGACCCTGTTCCCCTCTGCACCATCGAGATAGAGGGGAAATGTAAACAAAGGAATTCATCTGCCCCTCCAAACCAGGAGAGAGTTTCAGCAACTCCCCTGTCATTTGGCAGAGTTCTAGGGCTGGTTCCTTTATGTTCTATTTGCTTTTTAAAACTGCAACTCTTTTTCTGTGCTCCAGGGTGTCTAGGGCTGANTGAGAGAGGGAACACAAGCAGGGGGAGTGGGAGAGGAAGAAGCAGGCTCCGCAGAGGAGCCTGACGTGGGGCTCGATCCCGTAACGCCGGGATCACGCCCTAAGCCAAAGGCAGACGCTTAACCGCTGTGCCACCCAGGCGCCCCTCTATTTGCTTTTTAAAACTGCAACTCTTTTTCTGTGCTCCAGGGTGTCTAGGGCTGCTTTAGGCTAGGAGATCAGACTCACTTAGGTGGTAGGTGATCATAAACAAGAGCACTTGCCTGCCCCTTCAGCCCCAGAGAGAGGTTCCTCCATTTAGTAGAGGGCTAGTTCCTTTATATTCTAGTTGCTTTTATTTTTGTATTTAATTTTCATTATTTATTTATTTGCGAGAGCATATACACAAGTGGGGGGGAGGGGCAGAGAGAGAGGGAGAGCCCAGTGTGGAACCTGATGTGGTGCTTGATCTCCATATTAAAATACTTCTTACATACCATGAATATGGGTAGGGTTGTCATTATTGAGATATATGCTTAGAAGCGGAGTTTCTAGGAAGTAAGAGTCTGGCCTCAAGGAGCTTAAAATATATTTCGGGAGAGATATACATAAAATTTTAAATTACACTGATTTTGTTATATCTACCAAAGCTTAAAATGGAGATTATAAACAGAAATTAATCTTACCATAAAAATAAACAGTAATGCTTTTTTGATGAAAGAAAAAAACCTATGATTAAATATGTTATGGGCTAAGCTACTGTACAAAATACAAAAAAGTTCTATGTTTACTTAATATTTGCATAAATCTCCTGAGATAGTTGGGTAGTTTTAGAAAGAACCACCTAGCCCATAAAGTCATCCAAAGAACCAAGTTTCTTCCATACTGGTGCTTCACCACCTTCTAGGGCACCTCCATGATTTGCATAGTCAGTACTTGTTCATAAGAGGAGAAGAGCCACATCCAGGTGTTTTAAGAGTACACTACTTTCCTTGCCTCATAAGTTGTATATATCACTTCTACTCATATCCCATTAACAAAAACTTAGCTGTACCCATTTGCAAGGTAGCCTAGGAAACAGCCTGGGCAGTCATGCTTCCTGCTAAAACTTGGGGTCCAATTATGAAAATAACAAGAAAAGAATGGATAGTGGAGGGGAGTATTTCATACTTTAATACTTAAACAATTTTGGTTTATCCATTTCCCCCCCTCTCTCATAGTACATTGAAACTTATTGCCTGTGTAATCACAGTCTCCCTCTAATCCCCTCTCTCCAAAAAAACTGGAGGTGACCACACAGTTATCTACTCTAATTCTTATGTCTTATTGATGAGAGGAATTTGGCTTGGAGAACAGTAGTATATATCTCAAATTCCTTTGCTAGTTTGTGTGAAAACTGAGACCTGAATTTAAACCTCGCTTTAAAATTTAGCCCCTTTTATTCCTTTTAGTTTATTTTTTTAAAAGTTCAAAAATACAAAATCATAAAAAGATATATCTTAAACATATTTTAAGATAAATTAAAAATGTGTGGAAAAGCTGTTTTTGTTTATAGACTGGATCTGCTAATTGGAGGTTCCCAACATCTTTCTTGAATAAATCTCAATCCATTTGAATTGTCTATAATTTCTGGTTTCATTGTCTTTGAACTAGAGCAAGAATTTAAAAACACACTTGGAGTAATCTAAATTCAGGGTTCTTCTGGATTAAATTTTTTTTTCTCTACCCTTTTATGGTTATCCTGATTAGATCTAAATTAACATTTATTTCAGCCATTGGTCTTTAGCCTTTCCAAAGTATTTAACCTTCATGGAAATAACAATTGTCTTTCTCTCTCACTTATATAATACTGGGTTAAAAAATATTTAATTAAATCATGTAAGTTCAGTAACAAGTTCAATGAAATAAACATCTTGGGTCCAAATGTAACTGACCTTTATTAAATATACAACTCAACTTATGAGCTGATAGGGGAGGGTGTGCTAAAGAGTTATGAGTTCAGTGTTCTGCATGCTGCCTGCATCAATAAGTACATTATATAGACAGCATGGAGAGCTTCAAAGAGAGTTTTATGCTACTAAATGTCCAGCCAAAACAAATATTTGATTATTCCTATGTTGAGCTTACATTCCTTCCTCTTTGTCTTCACTATCATCATCACCATTAATAATTGAAGTCAATATAGAGAACATTGTGCTAGAAATCACAGAATCCCAGAATTTTAAGAAATGGTCCCTAATTCAATGGACTTGAAATTTAGAAGGGAGGAAAGAACGTCAAATGTAGAGTTCTGAAAGCCTGGGTTAAAATCAAGGAGAATTTGGGGGTAGTTAAGCAGTTTTCCCCTTCTTTTCCATATTCTTTCAGACCTTTTAAGAAAAGTCAATATACTAATTTTATTAAAAATACCAAATTCTACCTAATGCTGTTGATTTCCCATATCAATAACGTGACCAGCTCTATAGAGGTACTAAAAAAGTATTAAAATTATATAAAATGCAGACAGAATTTTATTTAATTTGCTTCCAATGCTGTGAAGACCATATTTATAAATATTCAACCATATGTCATACAGACCTTCAGAGTATCCCCTGTAAGTGTTCTACAAAAAAAAAAGCAAATAGACTTGACCAGGAAATATAGTGAAGCAGAAACTTGTGGACTCTAAAAACATGAATATATCTCTTAAGAACATCAAAATCACTTATGATTAAGTTATTAATAGTTAGATTGTACTGTTAGAAAACCATTAAAATAATTTTTTGAAGGATTTGCAAAATAATACTGAAAACTTCTGGTATAATTTTTGATGTAAAACCATGAAATAAAACTGACAATATAGTTTAACCACAGCTCTGTAAGAAGAATCATGTCAAACCCTGGAAGGACATACACTGTAGAGTTGATTGGTGATTGGTGATTTTAATTTTTTTAATACTTATTTGTCACCGTTTAAAATAAAGGTTATTTTAAATATTACATGAATTTGTTTTCTCTAATGTACCATTTAACAGATGTGTTTTTTTTAATCTCCCCAACAATTTACAAAACAATTTACAAAACAATTTACAAATTTACAGAACTTTTTATTGTTCTTCAATCTTGTTGAGGATAAATTTAGGAACAAGTAGCTACAGAATGTGGACTGTTCACCCATAGCAGAGGACAAGGCAGTAATTTTGTCACCTGTCTGTGTCCCATTAAATGGCTTGTGCTAAATTTATTTATTTTTTATTTATATACCTTAGAAAGTAATATAAGCTAGTAAATTTTTTTCTGAAAAGTATAGTATATTAAAATTAATTAAAAGATATATTTCCCTCAAATAATATAACTCAAAGTTTTGTTTATAGGATACATATTTTTTTCAAATATATGGTAGTAAATGAAGACTCGATTACATGATAGCTATCAACATTCATTCCAGATAATCAAAAATCCATTCAAGTTGCTTACTTTGTAAAGGTTAAATAACATTTTTATATTCTACTTTGTGAGGGAATTCTGTGGTAAATGTAATGGATTTCATAAAAATGGAAAAGAGAAAATGTAACTAGTAATGGTTGCCCAAGTATTGAGTAGGTGAGCAAAAAATTAATTACTATTGCCAACTTGTTTTTTGTGTACAGTTTAGTTCCTGTGCCTCACCAACATTCTTCTTGCCTGACTTTTGTTAGAAAAGGTCAGATTTTGAGTAATTGGCTGAAAGTATAATTAAAGCTAATTAACAAGTAATGCAAGCAAGACTGCACAATTATAGAAATGAAATTTACGGTGATAGACTATACCAGTTCCTAAAGTACATTTTTTCCAAAGCCTTATTTAAATTGTTTCTATGAGTTAGAGTCAAGAACAGGTGTGAAATTATGTATGTATTTGACAGCAAAGTTTTTGAATATTGTTATTTCACCCTCAAATTAACCCAAACCATCTATCCCTACCAAATTTAAATGGACCATGAAGTTTATTTTACAAATGACACCTCAGAAAAGATTGCTTTTTATAGGTAAATGAGCTACTTAGAATAAAAAAGTCATATATGATTTTAAAAATTGCATATCTAAAATTTTAACAGTTTCAGCTTTTTAAAATGCTTAATAAACTGAATTATAAAGTATCTACAAAAGTTTTGAATATGTTGAGGAAATTGGTTGAAAATATTTACAGTGTGTTATTCTTTTTCATTTGATTGTTCACCAACCTTATATGTAATGTATATTAAGTATCTAAAATAATGTCTTTCCCCAGTAAAAATGTTTCCCTTGCAATAAATTCACTTATATATTCATTTATGTATTTCTTAGGTTCCATTAGACCCCAAACATGGGCTTTTTTCATTGCAATATTTTATCAACCACACCTGTTCCAAATAGGTAAGTAAAAAGAATAAAGAGAAAGTTCTCATGCTGCATACTTCAGTTTTATTTGTTAAGGTGGATTTAACAATAACAAATAGCAAGGATACAAAATTTGAGACAATCCTAAGACTTCTTCACCTGTAGGTATGAGTAGTTAACGATAACATTTTTAGGGAGAGGTCAAAGAAATATTAACTATGTTGTCTTTCTTATTAACATTTCATGCCCTTTCAAATACCTAACCTTGTTTTCTCCTTTCACTGGTCATCAGATGGAAATTCTCTAGAAACTTTAACCCTCAGCATTATCTTTTTCCACGATAATGGCCAAATATTATGCATAAAGGCAGTGAGCATTGGTGGGCAGTGAGGGTTTGGGAGCTGAAATCCATGCGTGCATCACTTCTCTGGTTCATACCCCTTCCCCCTTTCCCCTCCCACTTTTTTTTTCCTTTTGTATTTGTTCTCTCAGTTAATGCTCTCCAAGATTCCATAGTGCAATCATTTTTAAATTCCCCACAAACCTCTTATATCTAACAAATCTCCACAGTCCATGATAATCATTCTTCAAAATCTTTCAAATCCATTCCCTCATTTCACTCCTACTGTTACATCCTTTGTTCAGACTCATATAAATTTCACTCTACTATTTCAATAATCTTTTAATTCTTCTTCTGTTTGACAGTTTCCCTACAATCTGTTCTTTTTTTTAATGAAAAATATCTTCCTCATTTATAGACCTATTCTTAGAAACCTCAATAATTCCTATGTACAGTTTTGAGAACTACCTTGATTGATGTCTTTTTCACATTGCATATTGAGAACATAGTGATTCTGAATATGAGTTAGAATACAATATCTGATATCAAATATTCATTTTTGCCTTATTGTAATGCTGATACCTTTGCATAAATGAATTCTCCTTTCTTGATTACTCTGTGCATGCTGTATTCCTCTGTTTCTATAAATCACCCAGGACTGAAAACAGTGAGCCTTCTTTTTTTTTTTTCAAAATTAAAAAAAATCATAGGATGTGAAATTTATTATTATTTTTTTAAAAAGATTTTTTTAATTTTTTTTATTATAATATGTTAGTCACCATACAGTACATCCCTGGTTTTGATGTAAAGTTTGATGATTCATTAGTTGCGTATAACACCCAGTGCACCATGCAATATGTGCCCTCCTTACTACCCATCACCAGTCTATCCCATTCCCCCACCCCCCTCCCCTCTGAGGCCCTCAGTTTGTTTCTNAGTCCATAGTCTCTCATGTTTCATTCCCCCTTCTGATTACCCCCCTTTTCTTTATCCCTTTCTTCCCCTACCGATCATCCTAGTTCTTATGTTCCATAGATGAGAGAAATCATATGATAATTGTCTTTCTCTGCTTGACTTATTTCACTTAGCATTATCTCCTCCAGTGCCGTCCATGTTGCAGCAAATGTTGAGAAATCGTTCTGATAGCTGAGTAGTATTCCATTGTATATATTTATGGACCACAGCTTCTTAATCCAGTCATCTGTTGAAGGGCATCTCGGCTCCTTCCATGATTTGGCTATTGTGGACAATGCAGCTATGAACATTGGGGTGCATATGGCCCTTCTCTTTACTACGTCTGTATCTTTGGGGTAAACACCCAGTAGTGCAATGGCTGGGTCATAGGGTAGTTCAATTTTTAACTTTTTAAGGGACCTCCACACTGTTTTCCAGAGTGGCTGTACCAACTTGCATTCCCACCAACAATGTAGGAGGGATCCCCTTTCTCCACATCCTCTCCAACAATTGTTGTTTCTTGCCTTGTCTATCTTTGCCATTCTAACTGGCGTAAGGTGGTATCTCAGTGTGGTTTTGATTTGAATTTCCCTGATGGCTAATGATTTTGAACATTTTTTCATGTGTCTGTTAGCCATTTGTATGTCTTCATTGGAAAAGTGTCTGTTCATATCTTCTGCCCATTTTATGATTTGTTTATTTGTTTCTCGTGTATTGAGTTTGAGAAGTTCTTTGTAGATCTTGGATACCAGTCCTTTATCTGTGGTGTCCTTTGCAAATATATTCTCCCATTCCGTGGGCTGTCTCTTAGTTTTTTTGACTGTTTCCTTGGCTGTGCAGAAGCTTTTTATCTTGATGAAGTCCCACAAGTTCATTTTATCTTTTGTTTCTCTTGCCTTTGGAGATGTGTCATGAAAAAGGTTGCTGTGGCCAATGTTGTAGAGATCGCTGCCTATGCTCTCCTCTAGGATTTTGATGGATTCCTGTTTCACGTCGAGATCTTTCATCCATTTGGAGTTTATTTTTGTGTATGGTGTGAGAGAGTGGTCAAGTTTCATTCTTTTGCATGTAGCTGTCCAATTTTCCCAGCACCATTTATTGAAGAGACTGTCTTTTTTCCACCGGATGTTTTTTCCTGCTTTATCAAAGATTAGTTGCCCAAAGAGCCGAGGGTCCATTTCTGGGTTCTCTATTCTGTTCCATTGGTCGATGTGTCTGTTTTTGTGCCAGTACCATGCTGTCTTTGTGATCACAGCTTTGTAGTACAGCTCGAAATCCGGCATTGTGATGCCCCCAGCTTTGTTTTTCCTTTTCAACAGTTCCTTGGAGATTCGGGGCCTTTTCTGGTTCCATACAAATTTAAGGACTATTTGTTCCAGTTCTTTGAAAAATGTCCTCGGTATTTTGATCGGGATAGCATTGAAAGTGTAGATTGCTCTGGGTAGCATGGACATTTTAACTATGTTAATTCTTCCGATCCATGAGCATGGAATATTTTTCCATTATTTGTGTCTTGCCTCAATATCTTTCAAAAGTGATCTATAGTTTCTAGCATATAGGTCCTTTACGTCTCTGGTTAAGTTAATTCCAAGGTAACGTATGGTTTTTGGTGTTATTGTAAATGGGATGGATTCCCTAATTTCTCTTTCTTCAGTCTCATTATTCGTGTATAGAAATGCAACTGATTTCTGAGCATTGATTTTGTATCCCGCCACATTACTGAATTGCTCTATAACTTCTAATAGTTTGGGAGTGGATTCATTTGGGTTTTCCATATAGAGTATCATGTCATCTGCGAAGAGAGACAGTTTGACTTCTTCTTTGCCGATTTGGATACATTTTACCCCTTTTTGTTGTCTGATTGCTGTTGCAAGGACTTCTATTACTATGTTGAATAATAATGGCGAGAGTGGGCATCCTTGTCGTGTTCCTGATCTTAAGGGAAAGGCTTCCAGCTTTTCCCCATTGAGAATGATATTTGCTGTAGGCTTTTCATAGATGGTTTTTATCAGATTGAGGAATGTACCCTCTATCCCTACACGCTGAAGGGTTTTAATCAGGAAAGGATGCTGTATTTTGTCAAATGCTTTTTCTGCATCTATTGAGAGAATCATATGATTTTTGGCTTTTTCCTTCTGGATAAAATCTATGACACTGATAGATCTGTGAATGTTGAACCACCCTTGCATCCCAGGGATGAATCCCACTTGGTCATGACGGATAATCCTTTTATTTTTTTTATTTTTTAACAAATTTTATTGTCAATGTAGAGTAATCATTCAACAATATTGCACAGCAGACTCTAAACTGTGGGCTACATTCCTCATTGGACCCCAATTTATATTCGCCATTCAAATGGAATTCTTAAGTTGCCTAGAACATTTATTTTATTTATTTATTCATTTATTTATTTATTTAAAGATTTTATTTATTTATT
>NC_048223.1:2909103-2909281 GCF_002007445.2 Ailuropoda melanoleuca
AGCAGAGGAGCCTGATGTGGGGCTCGATCCCATAATGCTGGGATCACGCCCTGAGCTGAAGGCAGACGCTTAACCACCGTGCCACCCAGGCACCCCTATTTATTTATTTTTTTTAAAAGATTTTATTTATTTATTTATTTATTTGACAGAGACAGCCAGCGAGAGAGGGAACACAAGC
>NC_048223.1:2909381-2970847 GCF_002007445.2 Ailuropoda melanoleuca
CCAGATTGCTTAATTTATTGGCATAAAGCTGTTGATAAAACTTTCTAATAATCCTTCCAATTTCATTGGTGGTGGTTGTGACCTCTCTGTTTTCACTCATTATTTTATTAATTTGGGTCCTTTCTATATTCTTTTGGAAAGTCTTGCCAGCAGTTTGTCAATTTTATTTACTTTTTCAAAGAACCAGCTTCTAGTTCTGTTGATCTGCTCTACTGTGCTCCTGGTTTCTACTTCATTGATTTCTGCTCTAATCTTGGTCAACTCCTTCCTTGTCAGTGGGTTAGGCCTGTCCCTCTGTTGCTGTTCCAGTTTCTTGAGGTGAGAATATAAAAACTGCATTTTAGATTTTTCTATTCTTTTGAGTGAGGCTTGGATGGCTATGTATTTTCCCCTTAGGACTGTCTTTGCAGTGTCCCATAGTTTTTGGACCATTGTGTTTTCATTCACGTTGGTCTCCATAAATTGTTTAAATTTATTTTTGATTTCCTGGTTTATCGAGTCATTCCTGAGCAGGATGGTTCTTAGTCCCCAAGTGTTTGAGTTTCTTCCAAATTTTTCCTTGTGGTTGAGTTCCAATTTCAGAGTGTTGTGGTCTGAGAACATGCAGGGAATAATTTAAGTCTTTTGGTATCAGTTGAGACCTGTTTTGTGACCCAGAGCATGGTCTATTCTTGAGAATGTTCCATGGGCATTAGAATAGAATGAGTACTCTTTGGTTCTGAGGTGTAGTGTTCTATATATATCTATGAGGTCCAACTCGTCGAGTATGGCATTCAAATTCCTGTTTCTTTGCTGATTTTTTGCTTAGGTGATCTGTCTATTGCTGATAGTGGAGTGTTGAAGTCTCCTACTATTAGTGTATTTTTATCTGTATGTCTCTTTATTGTGGTTAAGAGTTGGTTTGTGTATCTTGCTGCTCCCCTGTTGGGGGCATATATATTTATAATTGTCATATCCACTTGTTGGATACATCCTTTAAGAATAATATAGTACCCTAATGAATCATTGAACTTTATATCGGAAACCGGGGATGTACTGTATGGTGACTAACATAATATAATAAAAAAAAACATTAAAAAAAATAATATAGTGCCCTTCTGTGTCTCTCACTATAATCTGTCTGATATGAGAATTGCTACCCCAGCTTTCTTTTGAGGTCCATTGGCATGAAAGATGGTATTCCATACCTTTACTTTCAGTCCAAATGTATCTTTAGGTTCAAAATGAGTCTCTTGTAGACAGCAAATGGATGGGTCATGTCTTCTTATCCAATCTGCAACCCTGTGGTGCTTTATGGGAGCATTTAGGCCATTTACATTGAGACTGATTATTGAGAGATATGATTTTAATGATGCCATGTTGCCAGTAAAGTCTTTCTTTCTATAGATTGTGATTTTCTGTTCTGTATCACTCTTGGGGCCTTTTACTTTTATAGACTCCCCTTAATATCTCCTGTAGGGCTGGTTTTGTGGTTACGAAATTGGTCAATGACTCGCAATTCTGGAAGGTCTTTATCTCTCCATCAATTCTGAATGACAGCCTTGCTGGATAAAGGATCCTTGGCTGCATGTTTTTCTCTGAAAGAGCTTTAAAAATGCCCCCCCC
Source organism: Ailuropoda melanoleuca (assembly GCF_002007445.2). Classification (NCBI taxonomy): domain Eukaryota; kingdom Metazoa; phylum Chordata; class Mammalia; order Carnivora; family Ursidae; genus Ailuropoda; species Ailuropoda melanoleuca. The sequence goes on from NC_048223.1 coordinate 2,910,987, forward strand.
CAACACTTTCTCTCATTCCAGGTCTGTGTAGACAGGTCTGACATTATTCTGATACCTTTGCCTCGGTACATGAGAAATTTCTTTGCCCTGGCCGCTTTCAATACTGTATCCTTGGATCTAATATTTGCGAATTGCACTATGACGTGATGTGGTGTAGGTTTGTCATGGTTGAGCTTGGGAGGGGTCCTCTCTGCCTCTTGGAAATGAACGTTTGTTTCCTTTGCTAGATTAGGGAAGTTTTCAGCTACAATTTGTTCAAATATCTCTTCTAGACCTCTGTTTTTCTCCACCCCTCGGGGATGCTGATGATTCTGACATTGGAACATTTCATTGAGTCAGTAATCTCCTGTAGCCTACATTCTTGAGATTGGATTTTTTTGAGCCAAGATTCTATTTTAGCTCTCTCTTCTACTAACACACCCTCAGTTCCCCGATACATTCTTCTGCCTCATTCACCCTGGCCATCAGAGCCTCTAGTTTTGACTGCATTTGGTTCATAGAATTTTTAATTTCTGCCAGATTCTCTCTCATTTCTCTCCTTAGAGCTTCTATATTCTCATTAACATTTTTGTTAATACTTTTTTCAAGTCTACACATCATCTTGACCATTGTTACTCTGAGTTCCATTTCTGATAATTTGGTTATATCCATATCCATTAGTTCTGTGGCAGAGGCCACAGACTCATTGTCTTCTCTTTGCTGGGGCAGATTTCTCCTTCTCGTCATTCTGATGAGGAGAGGTTGCGGGGTTGTCCAGAGCCCAAATTATTTACCAAGACCCAGGCAGTGCGCACTTGTTTTATAGGGACCTTAGGGATGTAGGCTTCTTGATTTTTCAGCCTGCCTTCTGGGAGAGGGGCCTGCCACACCAATACTCAAGCTACCCTGTTTGGGTAGAGTCTCCGTGTCCCCTGTGAGGGGGGATGGGGATGGGCACACTGTGAGCCTGTATTTCCAGGCTTTTTTCTCTGGCNGGTAGAGTCTCCGTGTCCCCTGTGAGGGGGGATGGGGATGGGCACACTGTGAGCCAGTATTTCCAGGCTTTTTTCTCTGGTGGTTTGCTGTGCCTCTTCTCAGAGTTAGAGCAGCAGTAGCCAAATCTCAGCCTCTGTCTCAGAACAGAGGGATCGCGGACCGTTTTCCACTGATGTTCTGGCCACTTTAACTCTGTTTCTGTTGGTGCTGCTCAACCCTGCAGCATCCTGGGATGTGCGCCCCACACCCGGTGTCCCAGCCCTCACTTCCACAGCTGGCGCATCTCTGTCCTTTGTGTTTCTAACCCCGCCAGCCGCCAGCCGCCCTGCGCGCTCCTGAGCTCCCGGTCTCAGTCTGGTTCCAGTGAGCGCACCGGAGCTCCAGTTCAGTCTGGTCATGCTTGTTCCCCGGCTCACGGTCTCAGTCTGTTTTCTCGTGGGTGCCAGTCCCCAAGTCCGCCCACTCCCCCGTGCAGGTGGCTACCGCGTCCCGGCGCCCGAACGTGGCGGCTCCCTCCCCCATCTGTTTATCTTCTGATATCTGTGCGCGGTTTCACAGCTCCCCGCTTCGTACCTCAATACTCAGCGCTGGAGATGTTCATTTGTAGAGATCCAGATGTATCTTCCTGCGTCTCAGGCTGATTCCGTGGATGTTCAGGCTGGTCTGGTACCAATCCAACTCAACTCAGGGGAGTGGCTGAAAAGGGATCCCCTACTCCTCCGCCATCTTAACTCCTCCCGTGAGCCTTCTTGTCTAATGAGCATTAGTTAATAAATGGTAAAGACTAAACTCATATGCAGAGTTTTTGATTGTAGTATATATAAACTTTATACTATATGGTGTTTCTCAAACTTTAAGGTGCATATAAATTGCTTGGAATCTTTTAAAAATATAGAGTCCTCAGTGGGTGGGTCTTGAGATTCTAATTTCTAACAAGTTTCCAGGTGGTGGTGATGTTGCTTTATACCACACAATGATATCAGCTGCTTGAGTATTACCACCAATGATTATCATTGTGTATGAAACCCATGGAACTGCTACTGTGACAAGTGAGCTTTCAATTCAACAAACATGATGGAGCATCAGTGGCTGCAAGGGGCACAGAGTTGAATAGTATCTTTTGTCCTCAAAGAGATTACAACTTAATAAAGTAGAAATAATACAGAATAGGAAGTGGTATATATCAACCATTAGAAAGGCACAGAGTGGCTTTCCCAACACAAAGTGGGAAGTGATCTAATGTGCTAATTATGTCTGAGAAGAAAGCAAAAAATGGTTCAGGAAGGATGTAGCATTTAAAGCTCTTTGCAAATAGAATTTCAAAAGATACAATACGAACAATATGACAAGAACAATACAAATAATAAGAACATTCTAGATTAAAGGAATTGCTAGAACATAGGCACAAAGGTAGAACTCTGTATGGCATTTGTAGGAATCATCAAGAAGTCCTGTTTGGCTGTGCTGTTAGGGGAGAAGAATATAGAAGAGTATAGGAAGAAAACTTAGAAGAGGTCTAAGAGACAGAAGAGTATTTTAAGGGTCACCAGATGGGAACTTGTGCTATATTCCACATGGGAAAGCTCGGTATGATACTCTCCTTAATGCACACCTTAAATATTTTCAGAATGCCTTGTAGACTAACCTAGACTAGTCCTCTCCCTTGAAGCAATAGAGCTTTTTTTTTTTTTTAATTTCTCTATACAGCTCAGCAAACATAGAATGTATAAGATTCAAAAATGAAGTAAACCACTAGTAGGTCCTAAATAACTACTAATCAGATGAATAAATTGTTGACCACGAGGATATATTAATGCACTAGGATTGGCAAAATGACTATAGTTATGGACACGATGGTATGTGACTTCTACGTAGTGCCTCTGTGTATGGCATGCAGCTGGCATATGGATGGCAGGAGCTAAACTTCTTAATATCTTTAAGATTCCAATTCTCAGGCACATACAAGTTTTTGTGATACTATTTCTGTGTAGATATTCTGATTTAACAAGTTAAGGTACATAATCTTTGGCTTACCTTAATTTCCCAGGGACTGCTCTAATTTTTTTTTTTTTTTTTTTTTTTTTTTTTGGGATTTTATTTATTTGAGAGAGAGAGAGAGCAAGCACGAGTGTGGGTTGGGGCAGAGGGAGAGGCAATAGCAGACTCCCTGCTGAGCATAGAGCCCCAAGAGAGGCTTGGTCCCAGGACCCCAATATCATCACCTGAGCAGAAATCAAGAGTCAGACACTTAACCAACAGAGCCACCCAGGCACCCCAGATCTTCTTCTTTATACAAAATGAAAACATCAGAGTCCTTCATTGTATACCTTTTCTTCACTAAGTCACCAAATAAAGACAAAATCCAACTTAAAAATCGTGCTTCCTAAGCAACTAAGATTCAAGCCATCCCAAATAAATATGCAATGCAATTAAACATAGTGCTTTTTTGTCACTCCTAGACATTCCCTCTATTTTCTTATTTAGGGTATTGCCTCTTAGATTCTTCCATATAAAATTCTGGAGTTGTCACTGTCAAAAAGAATCTGGCACTTTAGAAGATTCCCTTGGTATCTGCTCTAAATTTCTGATAGGTTAATTGCCAGTTCCTTGCATCACCTTGACTCATGTTGTATACATGTGCCAAATAAATATGCCTTCTACTTATTAAGCAAAGGAAGAATCAAAAGGGTAAAACAAATGCTTCAAACTATTCATAATAATAATGTAAAAATACCCGCTAAAAAGCACTTTGGGAGATAGTGGATCAGGACCTGCCTTCATGGAGGCTCAGAGTAGCACAAAGTAACAAAGTAATTGTAACTAAAACACTTCAGGGTAACAGCACTGAAATATATTACTCCCGTTCAAAGATCTTCTAAGGCTTAAAAGCTATTTTTAGGGATTTTTCTTCCTCCATATTTTTTTATTTACAGTTTCTTTGCTATCCTAATGAAGTAGGCATTTGTGAGTTCTCCCTAGAGGTTTAGCTGTCTATAGTTACTATTAGACAATAGAATGAGTCATTCCCCTCAAGTCAACTAGAATTTGAAAATTTAAAAATCCGTGCTATGTCCAGGAAGAGCTGGGATAGTCTTTACATTTGTCTGAAATCTTCACGTTATGAGGGAGCATACATTTGAGACCAATTTTAATGTTTTCCTTGGAAAAATGGTACACTTAAGAGTTAAACATTATCCCAGCAACTAGTTTTCATTAATAAGGAAGCTGAACTTGAAACTTATAGCTTAGGATTACAGAGCAGAGGAACCAAATCACGAAAAGGTAGCTTCCTAATGATTCAGTTTCAAGTCACCTACTCATTTTAATAAAACTTTTTAGCCAAAATACCTTGTTAATGCACGAGACATGTATATACATGTATGTTTATCTCTATATGTATGTATAGAAAAGCATTTTCTGTCCAAAACAGAGACTACTCATTTGTGTTATGGTGGCAAATTATATAAACGAAATTTTTATACAATATAAATTATGTGTAGCTTTAAAAGTTAAAGTATACCCTGTGTACACTGATAGTGAAAATTAATCAGAACTTTTCCCTCCCAAAAGAATTTTGAGGCAAATGATTAATTTGTCATAAATAACTTCTGGGCACAGTGTCATATGTTTATGTCAGTCAGAAACATTTGTTACACTAATGGCACCAAATGTTGAAGGAGTGTGAACAAATGCAATATACTTCTTAGCCAAGCTTTCTCAATTTGATCAATCACTTTTAAAGGAAAAGGAGTGAGGTCACCATTATCTCTAAATAGTAGGAATTAAGGAGACTGTTAACGTTTTATTGAAATATGTGACATAGTTTGACTCTCCCTTTCTGAAAACTAAAAAACCCCCAATATTCTTAATCTTACCAATACTTTAAGAAAAGAAGATATATTCCCCAAAAATGTTAACCAACTTTATACTTATGCATTTTAAACCTAAGAAGTTGCACCCACTCAGTGTTTCTCAACCGCATATTGCTTAACATATCTCAGAGTTTGTCAAAATAACCATAAACCATGGTACCATTGGCTGTTATTAATAATGATGACCACGAAAGTGTATTAGTTTAGAGCCTGATTAAAGCCCGATAAATGACCTTTATAAAATTCTAGAATACCAAGGATAGCACATGTTGACAGTGAGATGGAATAACCAGAGATAAAAAGGATTTTTGATCCTAGGAAAAAAAGATGTTCAGGAAGAATTTAACCATAAAACATATTTTCTGCAGCTACATGAAACTTAAGAGATTTATAAATCTTTCCCTTTTTCCTCACAGTTTACCTCAGAAGAGAAATCATTCACAGCAGATTAGTCTGAAGAAGTCACAGGGAACATTTCACCTTTTATAATTATTTTTGAGTTTTAAATTAAAATTTGCTGTATATATTTTTCTTTAGGTTAAATGGTTGAAGAAAATCAGGTATCAAGTGGTAAAGGTTGGGTTCAGTTTTCAAAGAATCTTTTAAATAACATCACTAATAAACATGTAATCAAAATAAACATGTAATCAAAATCTAGTGAAAGAAAGTGGTAAGGAGATGTGGTTTGAATTGGGGGATCAAGAAAACCCTTTCTGGGGAAGGACATATAAAGCTGAGACCTGAAGGATTCAAGATGGAAGGAAGAGCAGGCTCCATAGCAGAGGTGAAAAAGAGATTGGTGGGCTTGACAAACAGAAACCATGTGGTAAGAGAATGTAGATTTAAGAATGCAAATGGGATAGACCGGTGATGGGTAGTAAGGAGGGCACGTATTGCATGGTGCACTGGGTGTTATACGCAACTAATGAATCATCGAACTTTACATCGGAAACCGGGGATGTAATGTATGGTGACTAACATAATATAATAAAAAAACATTAAAATTAAAAAAAAAGAATGCAAAATTAGTTTAGAGACTCAAGCCCAGATAATAAAGAGAGGTTTATAGGCCAAGGACAAGAATTTGGATTTTATTTCAAACATAATGGAAAGTTTATAGGGGTTGCTTGGAGGGCAGTGACATGATCTAACAAACATTAAAAATATATGGCAATGGATGTTGTTTGAAAAATGAACTAAAAGGGGAAAAAGACGGAAATGAGAGATATTAGCATGCATGTCTATTAGACTAGTCTAAGGAGAGATGAAGGTGGCTTTGACCAAGGTGGTAGCAACTGGTGATGGAGAGAAAAAGCCAGGGGATTTAAGATACATATTGAGATTTGGTGAGGAGAGATGTCGAAGGCAAATAAAGGGTGTGTCAAAAATGCTTGGTTTCTGGTGCGGGAAAGTACATCAATCTAGGTGCCTTTAATTAAGAAATGAAATTGCCCTTCATGCAACCCCTATCAATTATTCAAAGTAGAGTATTGACATCTCCAACAATTACTGTTTCATTGTTTATTCCTGCTTTAATTTTGTCAGTTTTGGCTTCATGTATTTTAGGTTTCTGCTGTTAGGTATGTATACATACTTGTGTTTTCCTGGTGAATTGATCATTTTGTCATTATAAAATGTCTACCTCTAGAAACAATTTTTGTCTTAAGGTCTATTTTGTCTGATATTAATATAGCCCCCTGAGCTATTTTTTAATTAATGCTTTTATATTAATTCTTTCCACCCTTTTACTTGTGCTTTTAAACCTTTAGGTGTCTTTTGTAAACAGCAAATAGGTAGGTGATTTTTTAAACACCTATCTTCTAGTCTTTGCCTTTTGATTGTAGTAATACTCCATTTATATTTAAGGCAATTATGGATAAAGTAGGATTTACATCTACTATTCCTTTACTATATGTCTTATGTCTTTGTTTATCTACTCCCTCATTACTGCCTTCTTTTGTGTTAAATAGATACTTTCTGATATACCATTTTAATTTCCTTGTATTTTATTTTTTTTGAGGGTTTTGGTTTTGTGGTTGTCCTGGAGATTACAATTAATATCTTAATCCAGTTTACATCGATATCAACTTAATTTTAATAGCATACAAATACTGTGTTTCAAGAGAGATCCATTCTTCTATGTCCTTTGTACTATACTTATACAAATTACATTTGGCACACTATAAGCCCAACGACACAATTTAATAATTATTGCTCTATGTGTTTGCCTTTAAATAAGAACAGTAGAAAAAAAAAGTTACAAACAGAAAGACATGTATTCTGTCTTTTATATTTACCTAAGTAGTTACGTTTATTTATGCTTTTTATTTTTTTTCATGTGGCTTCAAATTATTGTTTAGTGTCCTTTCAGCCTGAAGAGCTCTCTTTAGTAATTATTATAGGGCAGAATTACTACTGGCAGATTCTTTCAGGCTTTTTTCCCCCTTTTCTGGCAATGTCCTAATTTCTCCTTCATTTGTTGAAGAATAGTTTTGCTGGATATAGAATTCATTTATAGACTATTTTTAACATTTTGAATATGTCATCCCATTGCTTTCTGTACTCCATGGTTTCTAATAAGAAGTCAGCTTTTAATTTTATTGAGAAATGGTTTGTTACAGGTTGTTTTTCTTTTGTTGCTTTCAAGATTTTGTCTTCATCTTTGACTCTTCTCCATTGGACTATGATATGTTTAGGTATGACTCTTTTATTTTACCTGGAGTTCATTGAGCTTCTCTTTAAGATTAATATTTTTCATCAAATTTGGAAAGTTTTTGACCAGTATTTCTTCAAATCCCTTTTCTGTCCTTTCTCCTCTTCTTCTTTTCATGACACTCTCATTATGTGTATGTTGGAATGCTTATTGTTATCTCTTAGGTCTCTGAGGCCCTGTTCAAATTTTTCCTCTTCTCTTTCTGCTCCTAACACTGGATAATCTCTTTTGAACTATCTAGTTTGATGATTCTTTCTTCTGCCAGTTAGACTCTGATTTTGGGTCCCTCTACTAAATTGTTATTTTTAGTTACTGTGCCTTTCAACTGCAAAATTATTTCTATTTAGCTCTTTTTAAAAATTTTATTGATCTCTTTTTCATATTCTTGGTAAGGTGCTGTTATCATATTTTTCTTTATTTCTTTATTTTCATTCTTTAAACATTTATAATAGGTGATTTAAAATCTTTTTGTACTAAAATGTGAGTCCTCTAAGGGACATTATTTTCAAGCTTCTTTTTGTCTTTTTATGTTGCACACTTCTTGTTTTTATTTTTTATTGTTAAAGGTGTTTTTTTTTTTGCATGTCTTATATTTTTTTGTTGTTGTTGAAATCTGGACATTTTAGATAACACATCGTAATAACTTTGGTATCAAGTCCCCCCACCCAGGTTTTGCTGTTACTGAGATTTTGTTGTCATTGTTATTTATCTCATTGCTGTGCATTTATTCAGAGATTTACCTGGACTAATTCAATAGATTCCATATTTCCCGCTTTATGCAACCACTGAATTCTCTGCTGGATTTTCTAAAATTCTTATTTAAGTTTTTAAACCTGGCTTCCTCTTAGTCACCTCTGAATCAGTGTAATTTGGTGGTTAACCAATGCAATGTTTGATGAGGAGATGTTCTCAAATACCTTGCCTGTATATCCTCTACCTTTGCCAAGGCGCTCTGTGTGAGAAGGCATGCTTTCAAACTTCAGGACATTTATAAGACAGCCTTAGCTTTCACTTCCTACTTGCTCAGGGCCTTATGTTTAGCCAGAAATTAATGGAGCTTTCTTCTTAACCAGGTCTTTCCAGGGCTGTGTGCACGCTCACACAGTCTTTTAGATGTTCAGAAATATGTTGGAGCTTTTCAAATTTCCGAACATCCATTTTGTTCTTGAAGATCTCCTTTTAAATTCCTGGTCAGGCTTTTTTGCTCCAACTGAAATAATAGCTTTAGGTAGTTGCAGTGTTCCTAGCAGACTGAAATGGTTTCAGTAATGACCTAGGGGTAGTACTCTTTCCTTGCCTGCTTTGGTTAAGCTGAAATAGGAGTTAAATAAAAAAGCTGTAATAGCACACTAATAGAGATTTTCCATGGAGCTGGCTGCTTAGATATTGCATTGACTGTGTTTTGGGGATGGTGTTTCTTACAGAGCTCCAAGAGTTCAGTCCTGTCAATTGGCTATAAGACTTGGCTTTTCAAGGCTATTGCACCATTAGGGTATGAGGAGCAGGGGGATGGGAAGAGCCCCAACTTTAAATGTCACAGCCTTCCCCTGTCCAAAGAAGTTCAAAATAGTTTCCCTTGTACAGATGATTTTGTTTGTTCCCGTTCTGATCATTTTGTATTCACTCCATTGCTGAAGGAAGACTCCATTATCCTAAATAACATAAGCTGGCTGAACACAACATCCAACACTGGACAGAGTAGATGGACAATAGTTCATTAGTCACATTAGCTCACAGCCCATGGGAAGAGGACACTGCATGCCATGCAAGGTCACATAGAGGTTGTACTTGGAAACAGAGTGAACCAGAAGGGGTTGTGGAGATAGGCTTTATAATAACAGGATGGTGGGATGGGGGCTTGTTTCTCTCAGAAGGATATGACAAGTTTGTTTGAATAATTTTGCTGGCTGGCTGGGAGGTGAAACCAGTTAGGTTGAGGCCAGGTAGAGTGCAGCTGGTGCAGCTGATGGGGGAATTATGTGGGCAGGAAACCTTCCTGGTTGGCCAAAGTGAGAAGCAGGTTTGGCAAGAGCAGAGGAACTCATGGCTCAAATTCCAGGTGCTTTACAGCATTTCAGGCCTTACAACACAGATCAGTGCCTTTGGTTAATTTGGAGAGCTCTAGAAATGGTTACTTGTAATTGTTGTATTAGTACTTTTGTCTTTTGTGTGTGAGAGAGAATGAGTAGTTCAGAGATTTTTATTCGGCCATTCTAAAAGTTGATCTCCAGTCTCCCTTGATTTGAACATTAGAATTGGATCATTTGCTGATGGAAGGCCTACCATTAAAAGGAATCAGCCATTGGGACTTTAGAAAAGACCTTGATCAAAGTGATCTTTCTCAAAGGACTATCATTCTGCTTGGAATTCTTCCAATGCGCCAATTCTTTGTGTAGACAAGATAGGAAGCAGGGACACACAAAACACATGTGGTGTATAAAGCTAAAAGGTATTGTTCTAAAATGATAACAGTTGTTTTGCCCTCTGGGTGATTTGGTTAAAGTGACAATCATTGCTTGTCTTCATATTCTATATTTTAGAAATTTCTGTGATAAGCATGTATCATTTGAATAGTCAGAGGAATGAAAAACAAATCTTTTTAAAAAATGGTTGACAATTTACAATGATAATTTAGAGTCATGGTATAATGCCATTATCAGACATTAATAATCCAGTCAGGAATAATCTATGAGAGGAAATAAAGTTTATGAGAAATAGCATGACTTTTAGGATAATATTTCTATGTCTTAATTCAGCATTTTTATCACTTTTATATTTGAGTCTTAGTTTCTATGTGTTTAAAAGTGGGAATGATAAAACTGTACAGGGTTGTTGTAAGAATTAAATAAGATCATGCATTAAAAACTAGGCTTTTAGTAAACTCTCAATAAATGTTAGGTCATCTTTCCTTCCATAGCAGAAATCCAGGAATGCTGAGCTAGCATACAGTGGTAATAGCCCTATGGGTGAGTGAAGAGAAAGAAGTTGTGTGAATTACATACAGGACAGCCTAGCGGGGGGACTGGGTGGTGGGCACTTGTTTAGAGAGAGGACCTCAAAGGGTTCCAAGATGTTCCATCACTGATTTAACTTTTACAATTGTACTTGGACCTGGCTTATTAGCACTATGCTATGAAGTATTGAATTTTTTTTTTCAGTTTTATTTTTGTAACACTTAATCTATACTTACCTCACATTTACTTTATAGTTGCTCTACGCTTTCAGTTTACCCCATACCTACTCTTTTCTGTTTGGTTGTTGTCAATGCTCAGCTCTCTCACTTTGATTTTAATTCCTACACTATCAAAATACTGCAAAATGTTTCTATAATTTTTATAGTTTTCTTTCCTTAGACATGTATGTTTTCTACACAATTTATGTAATTTTCCTAAATTGTTTCAGGAATCCCAAAGTGAATATCAGATGCAACACACTTGAAGGCTTTTGGTTTTTTTTCCTTGCCTCTTTCATTTTTGGCATCATTGCTCATCTGAGACCCCACCTTTTAGAAATAAGTTGGTATTTATAAAGAAAGATTTTATCTGTATAAAAACTTACATTCTATTTGCATATAGATGAATGTAGCTGTAGAGTTTATAGAAACTTACATATAAATATGTGTCTATAGGTCATAAATTATAACACAAAATTCTAGTTGAAGCTTTATGTACTCTAATTGCCAATTGTCATTTGACTTGATTTCCAATTTTTAACTTTCATTTTACCAATAAAAGTTATTATAAAGAGGATAGTAGACACTTTAAATATTATAGTTTCAGTAACTAAGTAGTTTTTTAAAATGTAGTATCCTTAAGAATTTAAGTTGAAATACTCATAAAACTTAATTCTTAAATGTATGTGTTTAATGTTATACAGAATTCCTACGATCATTGACTAATGTGAAGTATGCTTTCCAGAGCTATTACGTGCTGAAATTCTGTGGTTAAAGGATGAGAAATCCAGCTGCTTCTATTGCTGCAGTAGATTTGGAAGATAACCTCTAAATATGTTTCCCAAAGAAAAAAAAATAAACCATATTCTAAAAGGCTACTTTTTTCCCCAGTAGGAAAAAAAGTAGCCCTGGAAAAACTTGGGAATGCTTTGTCATTTCTGCAAAACTGTGAAAACACCAAAGCAGCTAGTTTACTCATCCTTGATTTCCCCAGATGGCTGAGTTCCCATTAACTCACCAGAGAATGAGATGCAGACCCAGTGCCTTTACATGTCATTTTGACAAGACATAAGGTCCGATCTTGTTTGTGTACGCCTTTCCCTTCTACCTCAAGCCTGCTTCACTACTGGTGGTCTGCCCGTGTGCAACACAGATGTTTCTCTCTCTCCACCGCGTGCTTTATTTTTCAAGTAGCTTCGGCGAGCATGTGTTTCCATGTGAGCCTGTTCCTTCCTTCTCCCAACACCTTCTTGTGCTACATAAACAATCTTCATCTGCCCCCTCAGATCTGGGGCACACGAGACTTTCACAGATGTCGATTTCTTTTTCAGCCTGTTTGCCTCTGGTGAACACGGTCTTCAGATAATGTCTCCCTTCCTTCTCTGTTCCAAATGACTCGGAATGCAGATTTTTCCCCTCCTTTCAACTCAGTTTCCTTCTGTGACCCCAGCATGTTTTCGTCCCCTTTCTTCTAAGGCTGTCTTTGTACTAGCTCTCCAGATGGGAGCAAGGATGAGCTCCTCTGGCTCCTCATTTTATTCTCCTTACAACTACTTGGTTTGCAGGAACAGGAACAGACAAACTTCACACGTTAAATATTTTACATGCATTGCTACCTGTATTTTTCTTTCTTTCTTTCTTTCTTCTTTCTTTCTTTCTTTTTTTCTTTCTTTCTTTCTTCTTTTTTTTTTCACTTGTACTTCTATTTGCTGCTTGGTTTTTCATTTTTGCTGGTTCATTACAAGGAAGGACATTGCAAATATACGTACATAAACACATCATATATAAAACCACCACGGTAACAGTTACTTTAATATCAATTTTGTTTTCTTTTGTAAAAGAGGGATTTTTACCTTCTCTTTCATTTATGCAAGACTCATGTCTGACAGCATGTTCTGTCTGTCAGAAATTCCTCTGGGTAACAACATTAGAGTAGTAAGGAAAGAAAAGGTCTTTTTCAAGGAATTTATATACTAGTATGAGAGATAATAATCAAGTATATAAAAAAGTAAGTCTATTATGACAGGATGCCAACTGAGCTAAAATCTGAATGATAAACAGGAGCTGGATGGCGGACCCCAGGGTGGTTTGGTTGGTTAGGCATCGGACTCTTGATTTTGCTTGGGTCATGATCTCAGGGTTGTGAGATTGAGCCCAGCATCAGGCTCCACATTCAGCTGGGAGTCTGTTTGAGATTCTCTCTCTCCCACTGCTCCTTCCCCCCACCCTCTCTCTTTCTCTAAAATAAATCAATCTTTAAACAAACAAAAAACCACAAAAATGGGAGTTGGATGCACAAATCAAGATGACTAGAATTTCAGGGGGAAGGAACAAGAGCAAAATCCTTACAGAAGGATTGACATTGGTGAGGGTGAGAAATGGAAGAGACGTTATGTGACTGAAGTGTCATAATGAGCACGGCAGAGAGGGAAGACACAGTGTTAGAGTGGAAGTCTGGGGCAAGATCACGTAGAGCTTTTGAAAGCAGGGTAACAATTTTCAATTTTATTCCAAATACCCTGAGAAGCCATGGAAGCTTTAAAGCAGGAAATAACATCTGACTTACATTTTTGAAATATCACTTTGGTGCTGATAAAATCTTTAAAAAAAAGAAAAGAAAAAGAAAAATTATTTATTTATTTGACAGAGAGAGAGAGAGAGAGAGCACAAGCAGGGAGGGAGAAACAGGCTCCTTGAGGAGCAGGGAGACTGATGTGGGGCTCAATCCCAGCACCCTGGGATCATGACCCAAGCCAAAGGCAGTCGCCTAACCAACTGAGCCACCCAGGCACCTGGTGCTGTGATAATTTCTTATAGTGAAGTGAGAGGTAAGAGAAAGGCCAGACATATGATATGGGTTTTTAAAAAAATTCTTTACAATTTTTTATTTTTAAAGACCTCATTTAAAAAAAAAAAGTTTTAGATCAAAAAAATTGAAGGAAGGTACAGAGATTTTCCCCTATCTTGCCCTCACGTGTGCATAGCCTTCTGCATTTCCATATCACTCTCCAGTGTATTATATTAGTTATAATTGATGAATCTAAATCAACACATCAAAATCACTCAAAGCCCATAATTTACTTTAGGCCTCATTCTTGGCTTGTACATCCTATGGTTTTGAACAAATATATAATGGCATGTATCCATCATAGTATCAGAGAGTATTTTCACTGCAAAAAATTTTTATGCTCTACCTAGTCATTCCTTCTCATTATCCCAACAACCACTGACCTTTTTACTGTCTCCATAATTTTGCCTTTTCTATAATGTCAAATATAGTTGGCCCTTGAAACACATGGGTTTGAACTGTGCAGGTCGACTTATACATGGATTTTTTAGATTTATTTATTTGAGAGAGAGAGATGGAAATAGCGAGAGCGAGCACAAGCAGGGAGGAGAGGGAGAAGGAGGCTCCCCACTGAGCAGGGAGTCCAATGCAGGGCTTGATCCCAGGATCCTGGGATCATGACCTGAACCAAAGGCAGATGCTTCACTGACTGAGCCACCCAGGACCCCCATACATGGATTTTTTTAAAATAAATATAGTATAGTAAATTTATTTTCTCTTATGATTCTCCTAATAACATTTTCTGTAGCTTATTGTAAGAATGCAGTAAATAATAAACACAAAATATGTGTTAATAGACTGTTATTGGTAAGTCTCTGGTCAATAGTAGGCTACTAGTAATTAAGTTTTTAGGAGAGTCAGAATTTATACATGGATTTCCAATTGTGCAGAGGATTGATGCTTGTTACCCCCCTCATTGTTCAAAGGTCAACCATAGTTGGTATCATAGTATGTAGCCTTTCAGACTGGTTTCTTTCACTTAGTAATATGCATTTAAGGTTCCTTCATATCTTTTCATCACTCAATAGCTCATTTCTTTTTAGTCCTGAATCATATTCCATTGTCTGAATGTCCTATATTTTATAGTTAACAACCTTGATTTATTTCAGAGACGGTTTTGCTAACTCTTGTGTTTTTTCAATCTCTCCTTTTAACCAGCCTACAGTATTTTTAGAATGATGATTACCTTTCTATATTTCAAATTCAAATTCCTTATCTTCTGACATACAAAGATTTGTGAAATTTTATCTTTGAACCTCCTTCCTTACTTCAGGATGTTTCCCTCCCACCACTAAAACATTGTACTATAACCCTCAGCTCTACTGAACCGAGTCCTGTTTCTTCACCAGGCCTTGCGAATCCTCTCTGTTCAACTTGCTCCCTCCCATAGGAATGCTTTTCACCCCATTGCCTATTTGGAAAGCATCTATCCCCAACCCCACGGAGCTTTCTCACTGATGCTTTTCTGACCACTTTGTGTGTGCTCTCCCTGTACTTTGCCCAGGCTCTTTATAAAAGCTCCCCAAACATAAATATTTATGAATTGGTAGAGAAGACTGGGAAACCCTGGGGAGCTGGCAAGGACAAACATTATGAAGGGCCTTGAGGGCAGGTTAAGGACTTGTTGACTTTAATCTAAAGACTGTAGAGGGTCTCCTGAAGAATTTCAGTGTGAGGGTAACAAGATCAGATTTTCCCTTTAGAAAGTTCACTGTGGCCATACACTGGCAAGAGAAGCAGGCGGGATGACAAAATGAGACTGAAAGCAGACTATTGCATTAGGCCAGTTAGGATACATACGATGGGAGCTTTAAGTGTTCAACACATACACACACACAGAAATAATAGTGGGAATGGAGAAGAAGGATGGGTTCAGAAAGACTTAAACAGTTTCTAACCAACGAGCCATGTGTACGGGAAAGCAATTCAGTAAGAGAAAGTGAGGCAGACAATAGAATCAAGGACCCTTCCCATTTCTGTTGAGCCTCAGGGTGGATAGTGGTATAATTCACTAATGTAGGCATATGGGAGATAGCTTTTCACATCACCCATTTTAACAACAACATTCCTAAATTGTTTATGTGCCAACACTGTGCTTTCCATTTTACAAATTAATCTTTTGTTTTCTATTGTTTGCCTTTATTTTTACCTTATTACAACTTAAGTTTTCTGTTTAATTATAAATTGATTTTGAATCTCCTAACTAGCTGTAGTAGTGCTGAGGTGGAAGAATTAGGCATTTCTGTATTCTATTCCTACAGCTGAAATATCAGTGTTCCCTAGGGGGCAGTGCTGTGGGAGGAGCCAGCTGGATGACGGGGAACACACTGCTTAGGGACTCAGAAGAAATTAAGGCAGGGGCAAGTACGGATTTGGTTTTGTTTTGTTTTGTTTTCTCATTGCCTCACCATTTCATCATGTCTCTGTTGTCCTACTATCTAATTCTTTGATTTCCACTTAATAGATACCCAGTAACTATTTCCTTAATATTTCATTTTCTTCACAAACTGGCAATAGTGAGCTTTCTTCAATTGTTAAAGAAGATTTAGATCCTTCTAAGCATGGGAAACTTCGCCAGTTTTTTTTGGTGGTTATTTTTTAGGAAACTTCTTCTTTTGCCATGGATTTTTTTTTTAAATTGAAAAAACTCCACAGTGAGATTTGTTTACAAAGACTACATGCTCTTTTGTTCTAATTGTTGAGTATCACCCTAACTTACTTTTGAGCTTGACTCCATTAATGAATTTGTCCATTTAAAGGCTTTTTGAGACAAACATTTTCAGAGTATGAATGACATTTACTCTGATGGGAGAAAACAGGAGATTTGATAACACAAACCAAAAAATCATTGCCAAATCACTTATATTGATTTAAAAATACATTCATTTAACAAATATTTATTGAACATTTATTATGTGCCAAAGCACAAAATCACTGCCCTGAAGGAGCCTGCATTCTTGGGCAGGGTGGGGCGGGGAAGCACGCAATTAACCGAATAAAGGCTAGAGTAAAAAAGCAGGAAGGGAATAGTCCTGGTTTATGACTGTTGTGTCAGCATAATTATCAATAATGTCCCTTTTCATTTTTCAGTTGTGCCAACTGGAAAATAAATTACATGGCCAAATTCAACACTGGGGTGTTAGATGGGGAGAGGTTGCAATTTTAGCTAGAGTATCTGGGGGAAGGCCTCACGGAGAAAATAACATTTAACTTAAGACCTGAAGGAGATGAAGAGGGGAATACTGCAGACATCTCAGGGATGGTTTCCAGGCACAAGGTCCTGAAGTGTATTCATACCTGGTGTATTTCAGGAACAAGAAAAAGGGCAGCACAGTTGAAGGAGGACTGAGGATGACAGTGAAAGTGGATGGGAGCTGAGAAGTAAGTGGAGGTTGAGGTGGGCAGATCTAAAGCCTTTTTGATCACAGTACCCTGAATGAGGAGGAAGCCATTGCAGGATTTTCAGCAAATGAGTAACTTGTTCTGATTTGTATTTTAATAGGATCTCCGTGCCTGTGCCTGCTGTGTGGAGAATAGACTGTAGAGAAGAAGGGATAAAGGCGAGGAGACTAGTTTAGACTAGAATCATCCAGACTGGAAATGTTGGTGGCTCAAAACAGAGTGGTAGCAGTTGAAGGAATGAGAAATGGTTGGATTCCTGAATATGTGGATTTAAGTGAAAGGAATGAGCAAAACATGCTTTGAGTTTAGGTTTGAGCCCCTAGAAGAATGGGTTTCTTTTTTAACTGACATGGGAAAAACTGTGAGATAAGAGTAGGTTTGCTGGCAAATTCAGGATCTTAGTATTAGATATTAAGTTTGAGGTGTCCATTAGGTATCCATGTAGATATCAAGTAAGCAGAAAAGAACTGGAGAATCGTTAATTATACAGATAATACTAAGAGCCATGACACTAGATGAAATCACGAAGAATGAGTGAAAATAGAGAAGAAAAGGTGTTTAGGGATCAACCCCTGTAACACTTCTATGATTACAGGTTAAGGAGATAGGGAAGAATAATCAAAATAAAGATATTTTCAAATAGTAGGATTATGAATATTTTTTCTTTTCTAAAATCAATAGGCAATACATTTTTGTATTTTTATAATTTGATTTATGCTCAGTAAAATGGTTTTTGGTTGTTCAATGGGTTTTGATAATTTATATAAACTTTTATACTATCCGAACAAGATACAGATTATTTCCATTACCCCCCAAATCCTTTTATGGCCCTTCCTGATCTACTCCCCCTCCCCCAGCCACATGTAGCAATTTTCTGACTTCTTTCTCTTACCGTAGATTGTTTTGTTTTTCCTTGGCATAGTGTCTGCAATATACATAATTACATTTTGTTGCACTTATCAGTCCTTTGTTCCTATTGACTATTAAGTAGTGTTCCTTTGTATGGAGAATGGGATTGGTTTATCATCCTTCCGATGGGCATTTGGGTTGTTTCTAGCTTTGGGCTATTCTGAATTAGACTGCAATGGACATTATTTTACAAGCCTTTTATGGATGTGTATTCGCATTTTGTAGGAATAGAATTGCTGGACAGAAGGTTGATGTAATCTCACTTAATAGAAATAGCCAAAAAGTTTTGAAAAACAATTATACCATTTTACAATCCACATGTAAAATATTTTAAACAGGAAATAGGGCAAATGTTTTAGAAAACAACTCAAACTGAGAATTATATAATTTTAATATTCATTATACTCTTTATTATAAATCCCTGATCTAAAATCTTGTCAAAATACTCTAAGTGGCAGTTTTTGAAGATCTTAACTTGGCAGTTTGTAGAAGAGGCAGCTTGATAAGTGTTGCTGGGACAGTCTGTGAAGAGATTGTTCATTACTTAATTAAGTATTATATGCAAATTAATTTAATACATTCTTGGCTCAAGCAGAGATGAGAAGGAATTCTCTCAGCTCCTTGGCTTAGGTGGGAAGTTACATTCCTAACGGGAATAATCCCAGGCTGTGCTCTGTACCTATTTTTCAACTTCCTCTTCTTTTTTTTTTTTTTTTAATTCCAGCTTCATCCATTTGAATTAAAAATGTAAAAGACCTGGAGACTGAGTGATACAGACAGCCAGGAGGATGATCTTCCCCACTGACTAGTGGTAAGGAGCACAGATAGTGTTCTGTTGTTGAAAAACAGAAGAGTTTGCAGCAGCTTAGGGAAATTAAGCAGAGAAGCCAAGATGCTTGCCTGTCCTGGTGACAGACAAGTGTCCCCTGTCAGGATAAGAATGTGCCTTCAGAGGGCACTTGTGATGAGCACTGGGTGTTGTATGTAAGTGAGGAATCACTGAATTCTACTCCAGAAACCAATATTGCACTGTATATTAACTGAGTAAAATTAAAAAAAAAAATAAGAATGTGCCTTAAGATGTGTTTATTTAAACACTTGCCCCAATGCTCCAGTGGTTAGTTTTTCAGTGTTTAAATTTGGCTGTTTTAATGAGGATATAGTTTTCATAAATACCAAAAGTTGAATATCAATTGCCATGAGGTCTTAAACTCTGTACTCTATATACAACCCAGGAAAAGCCTGTCCTTTGTAGTTTAAGTCTCTAGTTGAAGTTAATTTCTACCTAGAAACAGAGAAGCAAAAAAATGTTAAATCAGTGATTCTCAATTTGGGAAAGGTTGTTTTGGGGGGTAGGGAGGCTCTTGTCTCATGCCCCAGGGTGCACTTGACCTGTCCGGAGATGGTTTGGTGGCTACAACTTGGGGGCAGATACTACTGGCATCTAACACGTAGACGCCAGGGATACTGCTAAAAACCCTGCAACTCAGGACAGCCCCCCTGAGAGTAAAGAGTCATCTAGCTCAAAATATCAATAGTGCCGTGGTTGGGAAACCCTGTGTCAAAAAACTTGTGTAGGTCTGAGGAGAGAATACATTTAAAAACTTTAATTGCAGCTCTGACATTATTTGCATATTAGGAGATTGGGGTTTATAACCTATTAACTAAGAAGGACCTGGCATACCCTCAAGGGTAGAACTAAACTAAGTAGGAGAAAACAGGCTTTGAAAGGTATGATGAGTTTTGCTTTGGTTTTAAGGATTTGGAAATGAATATTCTCAGAGGAAATACCGGGGTCTCAGTGAAGGGGTCAGGTAAGGGCAAGTTGCTATTTTAACTTAGGGCACAGTGTCTGGCTAAAATGGGAGAGAACGTTCTCTGAACCACACTACTGAGTTAGTTCCTGCCTCGTTACTATCTATCATGAGAAGCTCTTTTTTCTCCTCTAACATTATGATAAACCTAAAACTGTTATTGTTGTTGTTCTCTCTCTGTTCATACCATTGACCTGTGAGCTCTAGGAAAGCAGGAACTATATTGTGTACACTGTATGCCCAGCACCTGCCATTATAAAAGTTGATGTGGGAAACAAAGGCAAAAGAAAAATTAAATTTCTTTACCTACAGCCCATTGACAAGTCCCTGAAACATTCCTCCAGAAACTCGGTTGCCTCGATGTTAATATTTTGCTGAGGGGAAAAGGCAATCTTAGCCCGATCCACAGGAACCTGTAAGTCTACTTTAATGTATAAAAATTCCTTTGTACACTTTATCTCTAACTTCCAAGATAAATGTTGGCAGTCATCTCCCAAGCATATGACTCACCAATATACATCTGAAGGGTCTCATGATGAAGATTTTATTAGACAGTAATAAATGACCTTTTCCCTACAATAGCTAGCCCCCTCAAGGTCCTGGAAACCTTGTTTCCAAAATACCTGGGAGGCTTATGCTATTCCTAACCCCTCCCAACTTGAAAGTATATAACGGGTCACTCCTCATTGATGTGGGAAACAAAGGCAGGAGAATTATTAAATTTTCTTACTATCTGCAGCCCATTGACAAGTCCTTGAAACAGGCAGAATGACATTCCTCTAGGGACTCAACGGCCTTGATGTTGACACTTTGCTAAGGGCAAAAGGCAATCCTAGCCTGACCCCTCCCCACAATACATGTTAGCAATCATCCCCCAAGCATATGGCCCATTAATATACATCTGAAGGGTCTCATGACTAAGGTTTTATTAGACGGTAATAAATGACCTTTTCCCAACAATAGCTACCCCCCTCAGTCCTGGAAACTTTGCTTCCAAAATTTCTTAGAGACTTATGCTATCCCAAACCCCCTCCCAACTTGAAAGTTTATAATGGGCCACCCCTCCTGACCCCAGTGCAGCTCTTTCTGCCCACAGGTTCTATCCCTGCACTTTAATAAAACCGCCTTTTTGCACCAAAGATTCATCTTAAGAATTCTTTCTTGGTCACTGGCTTTGAACTCTAATGTCTTTCCTACATCAAAAGTCATCAATAAATATCGATATTTTTAAATTATATGAATAAATTAAACATTTCTATAGTTTAATTCTCACTATAATCTATCTATATTTAATATCCCAGAAACTTCATTTCTTATATCATCTAAAGGGAAATTTTATGAGAAAATTCATACATGATTTCTTCTTTGTTCTATTCATCTGAATAAGAAAAATTCATCTCAAAAACACCGTTCCTACCTTTGTTCTTGAGCAGGAGAGGGGGAAAAATGGGCCTTTGTGAATGAGGGAAGGTATAATCTTTGGAGAGGATTATGGCCAATTTACCTACAGTGACAAGGAGAAAGACGAAGTAGATGGAAAGTTTCAGTAAGAGAAGAAAGAGGGGTATGACTCATTGCACCTCTCAAGTCCCAACAAATAAGAAGAGATTTCCACCTTCAAGGAGTTTAGAGCAGAGAGTCTGGTTTAAGATGGCAACATAGGATGCTCTTGACCTCACCTCTACCTACAGACACACCAAATCTAGAGGTATGTATGGAGTCCATTCTGAAAGAAATCCAGAAACTAGCTGAGTGACCCCTATACATCAGGTGGAGAAAAAAACCACATCAAAATTGGTCACCACTGTCTCTGGGAAAGAAGTTTGGGCATATATCTGGAACACTCTGGGCTCTGAAACCCAGAGGACACATTCCTTGATAGCCTGGCTCTCTTAACCAGCAGCACTGTGTTTATGGGTTTGGTGGGACTGTGGCAAACAAAGAGACACTTCCTGGCTAGCTATCCTTTCAAGACTCAGCACAGAGGGAGAGGATAGAGGCACCTGTCTCCCAGTCTTCTTAAAAGAGGACTATTTACATAATTAAAAGCTCCTGTGTACAGATCTGTCTTCCAAGGTGCTGACTGAGATCTTCTTCCTTTGAAATGCTAACAAGTTTTGGCACACCCTCAATTACTGGGAGCCACTAAGAACAAAAGAGGGCTATTTGGACAATCACAAGGTTTTAAGAGAAAACAAAGAGCTAGGGTGGGGCTGAACAAGTTTCATTTCCTACACTCCTTCAAGACTGGGAGAGCTGACTGTTTAATCCACAGAAAACAACATAGATGAAAAAATGAAGAAAGAGAGGAATATGTTCCAAAGGAAAGAATAAGATAAAACCCCAGAAACAGGGGCGCCTGGGTGGCACAGCGGTTAAGCGTCTGCCTTCAGCTCAGGATGTGATCCTGGCGTTATGGGATCGAGCCCCACATCAGGCTCCTCCGCTATGAGCCTGCTTCTTCCTCTCCCACTCCCCCTGCTTGTGTTCCCTCTCTCGCTGGCTGTCTCTCTCTCTCTGTCGAATAAATAAATAAAATCTTTAAAAAAAAAAAACCCAGAAACAGACCTTAATGAAATGGAGATAAATGATTTACCTGATAGAGTTTAAAGTAAAGGCTATAAAGATGCTCACTGCTTTTTCATCTGCCATACCACAGCAGGAGTGGCTGTGCTGCTAGTCTCTCTGAACTATCCAACTCCATCCTTGTTGCCATGGTGACACCTACCACTCACCACCACCACGACTGAGCAGATGATCCTCCATGGAACCCTCAAGGGCCACAAGGGCTGATTGCTACCAGTCCCCAGTTCCTGGACATGATACCATCTGACTTTCAAGACCATCATCATATGGAAACTGGCCAGGGATGAGACTAACTATGGCATCCTGCAGCATGCTCTTCGGGGTCATTCCCACTTTGTTAGTGATGTAGTCTTCTCAGATGGCCAGTTTGCCCTCTTGGGCTCCTGGGATGAAACCCTTCATCTGGGGGATCTCACGATGGCTACTACCACATGCAGATTTGTAGGACATACCAAGGATGTGCTGAGTGTGGCCTTCTCCTTTGACAACTGGCAAATTGTTTCTGAGTTAAAACTATCAAGCTGTGGAATACTCTGGGTTGTATCCAAATACATTGTCCAGAATGAGAGCCATTTGGAGTAGGTGTCTTGTGTCTGGTTTTCACCCAATAGCAGCAATCCCATCATGGTCTCCTTTGGCTAGGACAAGCTGGTCAAGGTATGGAACCTGGCAAACTGCAAGCTGAAGACCAATCACATCATCCACATGGGCTACCTGAGCACTGTGACTTTCTTTCCAGATGGATCCCTCTGCCCTTCTAGAGGGAAGGATGGCCAAGCCATGCTGTGGGATCTCAACAAAGGCAAGCCCCTTTCTATATTTGATAGTGGGGGCATCATCAATGCCCTGTGTTTCAGTCCTGATAATGGCTCTGTGCTGCCATGGCCCCAACATCAAGATCTGGGACTTGGAAGGCAAGATCACTGTAGATGAACTAAAGCTAGAAATTATCAGTACCAGCAGTAAGGCAGAGCCACCCCAGTGTACCTTTCTGGCCTGGTCTGCTGATGGCCAGACACTGTTGCTGATTAAACGGACAATGTGCTTCATGCGTGGCAGGTGACCACTGACACCTGATAGAAATATGGCAGAGCGTTATGAATAAAACATTGATTTTCTGACTTAAAAAAAACAAAACAAAAACAAAAAAAGATGCTCACCAAGGTGGAAAGAACAACGCATGAACAATGTGAAAATTTCAACAAAAAGATTGGAAATATAAGAATATATCAAACAAAAATCATAGAGGAATACCATAACTGAAAAATTCAGTAGAGGGGTTCAAGAGCATACTAGATGAAGTAGAAGAAAAGATCAATGAACTCAAAGAAAGAACAATGAGAAGCAGAAAGAAAAAATACAGTGACGATACCTTAATGGATTTATGGAACATCATCAAGCAAACCAATTTTCACATTATAGGAGACCCAGAGGGAAAAGACAGAAAGAAAAGGGCAAAACATTTGTTTGAAGAAATAATGTTTAAAAACTTACCTAACCTGAGGGGAAAAAAGAAAATCCAGATCCAGGAATCCCAGAGAGTTCCAAACAAGATAAATTCAAAGATTCACACTGGGATACATTATAATTAAATTGTCAAAAGTTAAAGACAAGGAGAGAATCTTAAAAGCAACAAGAGAAAAGTAACTGTTTACAAGGGAACCCCCACAAGACTATTGGCAGATGTTTTAGCAGAAGCTTTGAAGACCAGAAGGAGCGGTGCAATATATTCAAAGTGCTAAAGGAAAAAACAACTTTCTAACTGAGAATACTCTACCTGGGAAAGTTGTCCTTCAAAATTGAAGGAAAGATAAAAAGTTTTCCAGACAAGCAAAAGCTAAAGGAGTTCATCACTAGACTGGAATTATAAGAAATGATAAAGGGAGTTTTTCAAGCTGGACAAAAAGGACACTAGTTGGTAACAGGAAAACATAGAAGTATAAATCTCATTGGTAAAGGTAAATATATAATTAAGAATATTCTAATGTTGTAATAGTGGTACACGCATAACTTATAAATCTAATATGAAAGTGAAAAGACAAAAGTCATAAACTATACCTCAATAATTTTTTAATACAAAGGTAGAGCTTTGTGTGTAAATGTAAGTTGCTATCAATTTAAAATAGACTGTTATAAACATATGATGTTTTATTTAAGCTTCATGATGACAACTGTGAAACAAAACCTATAATAGGTACAGAAAAAAAACAAGATTAAAGAATTCTAAGCATACCACAACAGAAAATCATTAAATCACAGAGGAAGAGAACAAAAGAAAAAGGAGCCAAGGAATGTAGAATAGCCAGAAAACAATTAACAAAATGACAATAGTAAGTATCTATCATATCTATCAATAATTACTCTAAATGTAAATGGATTAAATTCTACAATAAAAAGAATGGCTGAATGGATAAAAAAACAAGAACCAACTGCCACCTCAAAGAATATCACTTCAGCTTTAAGGACACACACAGATGGAAAATAAAGAAATGGAGAAAGATATTCCATGCAACAGGAAGCCAAAAGAAAGCAGAGGTAGCTATACTTATAACAGATTAAACAGACTTCAAGTCAAAGGCTTCAATAGCAAGACATTATGTAAGGATAAAGGGGTCATTCCAACAAGAGGATATAACATTTGTAAGTGTTTGTGTACCCAACATAGGATTACCTAAATATATAAAACAGATATTAACAGACCTGTACAGTGAAATAGACAATACAGTATAGTAATGGTGAATTTAATATTCTGCTTTCAACAATGCATAGATCAGACAGAAAATCAGATGAAGGAAATAAACTTTAATTATACGTTAGAACAAAACGGAATTAGACCAAATAGACCTAAAAGACATTTACAGAGTATTCCATCCCCAAATAGCAGAATATACATTCTTCAAGTGCACATGGAATGTCTTCCAGGATAAATCATATCATGGGCCACAAAACAAATCTTAACACATTTGAGAAGACTGAAATCATACCGAGTATCTTTTCTGATCACAATAGTATGAAACTAGGGAGGCGGGGAAAGATGGCAGAAGAGTAGGGGACCCTACTTCAAATGGTCCCCTGAATCAAGCTAGATATCTACGAGACCATTCTGAACACCCAGGAAATCAGCTTGAGATGTAAGAAGATATATCTGGATCTCTACAAACAGAACTTCTCCAGTGCTTGCTCTCAAGATATGAAGTGGGGAGCTGAGAGTCTGCAGCCAGATAGTGGAAGATAAATGGAAGGGGGAGGGAGCCTCCGTGAACATGCACCAGGAAGGCAAAGGCCTCCCCCACTGGGGACAGGGCACAGACTCGCAGACCGGTAGTGGTGGGGAAAGGTCTTTAGGACACCACCCCCAAGACTGAAACCTGGAACTCAGGAGCATGTGTGTGAACTGGGGGCAGCTGGTGGTTTTAGAAGCACAAAGAGATGTGCCCAGACCTGGGAGCGAGGATTGGGGAGTGGCTGTGGGGTGCACAACCCTGGACACTGTGGATTTTTGGCAGCACAGACAGAAGCAGAGTCAATGTGGCCTGGAGAACTCAGTGAAGAGCAGACTGCGATCTCTCCGTTCTGGGGCAGAGGCTTGGATACAGTCATGTCTCTCTCAGAAGAGACACAGAAAGCCACCAGGGAAAGATACCAGAGGAAAAAAAGACCCAAAAAACCTGGTTTTCATTGAGCCCATCCCCCCCACCCCACAGGGGGCAGGGCAACCCTCCCCAAATAGGGTTCCCTGAGTATCAGTACAGCAGGCCCTTCACCAGAAGGCAGGCTGGAGGAACAAGAAGCCCACATCCCTAAGGTCCCTATAAAACAGGTGCATCTTTCTTGGGTCCTGGTCAATAATTTAGAGTCTGTACATTTCCACAAGTGCACCTCATCAGAATGACAAAGAGGAGGAATCCGCAACAAAGGAAAGAAACAGAGACTGTAGCCTCTGCCACAGAACTAATGGATATGGGTATAACCAAGATGTCAGAAATGGATTTCAGAATAACAATTATCAAGATGATGTATAGGCTTGAGAAAAATATTAACAAAAATATAGATTCTCTAAGGGCTGAAATGAGAACTAATCTGGCAGAATTTAAAAATGCTATGAATGAAATGCAGTCTAAACTGGATGCTCTGATGGCCAGGGTAAACAAGGCAGAAGAACAAATTAGTGAGTTAGAGGGTAAAATGATTGAAAAGAAGGAAAAAGTGGTGGCATGGGATAAACAAATCCAATTTCAAGAAACCAAGCTGAGGGAGAATATGGACTCAATGAAACATTTCAATATTAAAATTATCAGGATCCCCAAGGGGGTGGAGAAAGAGAGAGGTCCAGAAGATATATTTGAGCAAAT
The DNA here is from genome assembly GCF_002007445.2 of Ailuropoda melanoleuca. NCBI lineage: Eukaryota > Metazoa > Chordata > Mammalia > Carnivora > Ursidae > Ailuropoda > Ailuropoda melanoleuca. The sequence continues at coordinate 2,937,630 of NC_048223.1, forward strand.
TGTAGCTGAGAACTTCCCTAATCTGGATAAGGAAACAAGCATTCATGTCCAAGAGGCAGAGAGGACCCCTCCCATGATCAATGAGAACAGACCAACACCACGACATATAATAGTACAATTTGCAAATCTTAGATCCAAGGAAACAATCTTGAAAGTGGCGAGGGAGATGAGATTTCTTACGTACAGAGGGAGGAACATCAGAATAACGTCAGACCTGTGCACAGAGACTTGGCAAGCCATAAATGGCTGGCAAGACATATTCAGAGTACTAAATGAGGACATGCGGCCAAGAATACTGTATCCAGCAAGGCTGTCATTCAGAATGGATGGAGAGACAAGAAGCTTCCAAGACTGGCAGAAACTGAAAGAATATGTGACCACCAAGTTGGCCCTGCAAGAAATGTTAAGGGGGGGCTCTATAAAAGAAGAAAGACCCAAGAGTGATACAGAACAGAAATTTACAGAGACAATCTATAGAAACAAGGACTTCACAGAAAACATGACAACATTAAAGTCATATCTCTCAATAATCACTCTCAATGTGAATGGCCTAAACGCTCCCATAAAACACCACAGGGTTGCAGATTAGATAAAAAGACATGACCCATCCACATGCTGTCTACAAGAGACTCACTTTGAACCTAAAGATACATCCAGACTGAAAGTAAAGGGATGGAGAACAATTTTTCATGCTAATGGACCTCAAAAGAAAGTTGGGGTAGCAATTCTCATATCAGGCAAATTAGATTTTAAGCTAAAGACTGTAGTTAGAGGTACAGAAGGGCACTATATTATTCTTAAAGGTTATATCCAACAAGAGAATCTAACAAATAGAAACATCTATGCCCCCAACAGGGGAGCAGCCAACTACACAAGCCAACTGTGAACCAAAGTAAAGAAACATATAGATAATAATACGTTAATAGTAGGGGACCTCAACACTCCACTTTCAGCAATAGACAAGATCATCTAAGCAAAAAATCAACAAAGAAACAAGAGCTTTGAATGATACGCTGGACCAGATGGACCTCATAGATATATACAGAACCTTCCACCCTAAAACAACAGAACACTCATTCTTTTCAAATGCATGTGGAACTTTCTCCAGAATAGACCATATACTGGGTCACAAAAGAGGTCTCAACTGATATCAAAAGATTGAGATTATTCCCTGCATATTCTCAGACCATGATGCTTTGAAACTGGAACTCAATAATAGAAAAAAATTTGGAAGAAACTCAGACACTTGGAAGCTAAGGACCATCCTGCTTAAGAATGTTTGGGTAAACCAGGAAATTAAAAAAGAACTTATGCAATTTATGGAAATCAATGAGAATGAAAACACATAGGTCCAAAACCTATGGGATACTGCAAAGGTGGTCCTAAGGGTCAAATACATCGCCATCCAAGCCTCACTCAAAAGAATAAAAAAATCTAAAATACAGAACCTATACTCATACCTCAAACAACTGGAGATGGAACAGAAGAACAGGCCTAAGCCATTCACGAAAAGAGAACTGATTAAGATTAGAGCAGAGATCAGTGAATTAGAAACCAGGAGCACAGTAGAGCAGATCCATGAAACTAGAAGCTGGTTCTTTGAAAGAATAAGATCAATAAACCACTGGCCAGACTTATCCAAAAGAAAAGAGAAAGGACCCAAATTAAGCAACCTGGAAGAAATGGATGCCATCCTGGAAACCAATAAACTACCAAGACTGAAACAGGAAGAAATTGACATCCTAAATAGGCCAATATCCAGTAATGAGATTGAAGCAGTGATCAAAAACCTCCCCAAAAAACAAGAGTCCAGAGCCTGATGGATTTCCTGGGGAATTCTACCAAACATTCAAAGAAGAAATAATACCTATTCTCCTGAAGCTGTTTCAAAAAAATAGAAACAGAAGTAAAACTTCCAAACTCATTCTATGAGGCCAGCATTACCTTGATCCCAAAACCAGGCAAAGACCCCATCAAAAAGTATTACAGACTGATATCTCTGATGAATATGGATGCCAAAATTCTCAACAAGATTCTAGCTAATAGGATCCAACAGGACATTAAAAGGATTATCCATCACGACCAGGTGGGATTCATCCATGTCATGCAAGGGTGGTTCAACATTAGCAAATCAATCAGTGTGATAGAACACAATAAGAGAAGAGACAAGAATCATATGGTCCTCTCAATTGATGCAGAAAAAGCATTTGACAAAATACAGCATCCTTTCCTGATTAAGTGTGATAGAACACAATAAGAGAAGAGACAAGAATCATATGGTCCTCTCAATTGATGCAGAAAAAGCATTTGACAAAATACAGCATCCTTTCCTAAGCTGAGAGCCTTTCCCTTAAGATCAGGAACACGACAAGGATGCCCACTCTTGCCATTATTGTTCAACATAGTACTAGAACTCCTAGCAACAGCAATCAGACAACAAAAAGGAATAAAAGGTATTGAAACTGGCAAAGGAGTCAAATTCTCTCTCTTCACAGATGAAGTGATACTTTATGTGGAAAACCCAAAAGACTCCACCTCCAAATTACTAGAACCCATACAGCAATTCAGTAATGTGGTAGGATACAAAAATCAATGCACAGAAATCAGTTGCATTTCTATGCACTAACAATGAGACTGAAGAGGGAGAAATTAGGGAATTGATTCCATTTACAATAGCACCAAACACCATAAGATATCTCGGAATAAACCTAAACAAAGAGGTAAAATATCAATACTCCAGAAACCACAGAACACTGATGAAAGACATTGAAGATGACACAAAAAGATGAAAAAACATTCCATGCTCATGGATTGGAAGAATAAATGTAGTTAAAATGTATATGCTACCCAGAGCGATCTATACTTTCAATGCCATCCCAATCAAAATACCAATACCGGTTTTCAAAGTGTTGGAACAAACAATCCTAAAATTCATTTGGAACCAGAAAAGACCCTGAATGGCCAAGGAATTGTTGAAAAAGAAAAACAAAGCTGGGGGCATCACATTGCCTGATTTTAAGCTATACTACAAAGTTGTGATCATCAAGACAGCATGGTACTGACACAAAAACAGACACATTAACAGAACAGAATAGAGACTCCAGAAATGGACCCTCAAATCTATGGTCAAATAATCTATGACAAAGCAGGAAAAAACATCCAATGGAAAAAAGACAGTCTCTTCAATAAATTGTGCTGGGAAAATTGGACAGTTATATACAAAAGAATGAAACTTAGCCATTCTCTCACACCATACATAAAGGTAAACTCTAAATGGATGAAATGTCTCGGTGTTAGACAGGAATCTACCAAAATCATAGAGGAGAACACAGGCAGTAACCTCTTCGACACTGACCACAGCAACCTCTCCAAAGGCAAGGGAAACCAAAGCAAAAATGAACTGTTGGTACTTCATCAAGATAAAAAGCTTCTGCACAGCAAAGGAAACAGTCAACAAAACAAAGAGGCAACCCATGGAATGGGAGAAGATATTTGCAAGTGACACTTCAGATAAAGGGCTGGTATCCAAGATCTATAAAGAACTTCTCAAACTCAACACCCAAAAAACAATCAAATCAAACAATGGGCAGAAGATATGAACAGACACTTTTCCAATGAAGACATACAAATGGCTAACAGACACATGAAAAAATGTTCAAAATCATTAGCCATCAAGGAAATTCAAATCCAAACCACACTAAGATACCACCTTACACCAGTTAATGGCAAAAATTGACAAGGCAAGAAACAACAATTGTTGGAGAGGATGTGGAGAAAGGGGATCCCTCCTACACTGTTTGTGGGAATGCAAATTGGTATAGCCACTTTGGAAAACAGTGTGGAAGTTCCTCAAAAAGTTAAAAATAGAGCTATGCTATGACCCAGCAATTGCAGTACTGGGTATTTACCCCAAAGATACAGATGTAGTGAAAAGAAGGGCCATATGCACCCCAATGTTCATAGCAGCAATGTTCACAATATCCAAACTGTGGAAGGAGCCAAGATGCCCTGCAACAGATGAATGGATAAAGAAGATGGGATCCATATATACAATGGAATATTACTCAGCCATCAGAAAGGAAGATTACACAACTTTTGCATCAACATGGATGGAACTGGAGGAGATTATGCTAAGTGAAAAAAGTCAAGCAGAGAAAGACTGTTATATGGTTTCACTTATTTGTGGAACATAAGGAATAGCAGGGAGATCATTAGTAGAAGGAAAGGAAAAATGAAGGGGGGATAACGGAGGGGGAGATGAACCATGAGAGACTATGGATTCTGGGAAACAAACTGAGGGTTTCAGAGAGGAGGGGTGTGGGGGGATGGGCTAGCCCCGTGAAGGGTATTAAGGAGGGCATGTATTGCATGGAAGCACTGGGTGTTACACGCAAACAATGAATCATGGAACACTACATCAAAAGCTAATGATGTACTGTATGGTGACTAACATATCATAATAATAAGAAAAAAACACAATGGTATGAAACTAGAAATCAACAAGAGGGAAGTGAGAAGATCTAGAAATATGTGGAAACTAAACAACAAACTTCTTTGACCCAGTGGTTGTTTAGAAGAAATCAAAATGAAAGTAACTGATCCAGAAACGAATGAACATAAAAACACAATATTAAATATTGTGGGATGCAGCAAAAGCAGTTCTTAAAGTTTATAACAATAAATGCATGGAATAAGTTAGATCAAATGAGCAATCTAAGTTTATACCTCAAGGAACTAGAAGATAAGAAAGTTAAGCCTAATGTTAGCAGGAGGAAGGAAATATTATGGATGAGAGGGGAAACAAATGAAATAGAGACCAGAAAAAAAATAGAAAATATAAACAAAATGGACAAAACTTTTTCTAGACTAAGAAAAAAACTCAAAAATGAAAGTGGAGAAAATATAGCTGATACTATAGAAAGACATAAAATCACATGAGACTACTATGAAGAGTGAAGTGCCAACAAATTACATAAACTAAAAGAAATGGATACATTTTTAGAAACACACAATTTATTAAGACTGAATCACGCAGAAAAAGAAAATCTGAACAGAGCAATAATGCATAAAGAGATTGAATTAGTAGTCAAGAAACTCCCAGTAGGAAACTTCGGAACAGATGGCTTCCCTGGAGAATTCTACCAAACATTTAAAGAATAATTAACACCAATCCTCCTCAAATTCTTCCAAAATTTTGAGGTGGAGGGAGAACTTCCACGCTCATTCTATGAGGCCAAATACCAAAACCAGATAAGGATACCACAAGACAAGAAAACCATAGACCAATATTCCTGATGAATATAGATATAAAAATTCCCAATAAAATATTAGTAAACTGATTGATTTAGTAAACTAACAAATTCAAGAACACAGTAGAAGGATTATATACCATTACTAAGTGGGTGGAATTGATCCCTGGGATGCAAGAATGGTTCAACAAATAAAAATCAATAAATGTACATTATATCGATGAAAGATTAAAATTGCACAATTGTTTTAATAGATGCAGAAAAGCCTTTTGATAAGATACAACATTCTTTCATGATAAAACCCCCTAACAGACTGGAAGAAACCTACCTAAATATAATGAAGGCCATATACAACAAACAGTGAACATTATACTTAATGGAGATCAATTCAAAGTATTTCCAAGATTGAGAACAAGGAAAAGATGCTCACTCTCACCAGTGCTATTCAACATATTACTGGAAGTTCAAGCTAGAACAATTAGGCAAGACAAAGAAATAAAAGGCATCCCAATAGGAAAGGATGAATTAAAATTGTGTTTCTTTTTTCCTGAAGATAGGATCCTGTATCTAGAAAATAAAAAAAAAAAAATCAAAGAACTGTTAATCAATTTTAGTTAGGTGGCAGGATACAAAATCCACATAGAGAAATCATTTGCACTAACAATGACACATCTAAAAAAAATCGTTTCATTCACAATAGCATCAAAAACAATAAAATACTTAGGAATAAATTTAACCAATGAAGTAAAAGATCTATACAACAAAAACTATAAAACTTAGTGGTAAAAAATTAAAGACACAAACAAATGGAAAGACACCCCGTGTTCACAGGTTGGAAAAATGTTGTTAAATGTCCATACTACCCAAAGCCAGCTATAGAGTCAATGGAATCCCCATCAAAATAACTAGGCATTCTTCACAGAAATTGAAGAAACAATCCTAAAATTTGTGTGGAACCACAAAAGAACCCAAATAGCCAAAGCAAGCCTAAAAGAAAAGAACAAAGTTGGAGGTATCATGTTTCCAGATTTCAAGCTATACTACAAAGCCACAGTAATAAAAATAGTATGGAACAAAATAGACAAAATTTACAGAAATAGACAAATTGACCAATGGAACAGAACAGAGAGCGTGGAATCAAACCCTGGCATATACAATTAACTAATATTTGACAAGGCAGCCAAGAATATCTACTGGGGGAAAGAATATCTCTTCAATAAGTGGTGTTGGGAAACTGGAGAAACACATGCAGAACAATGAAATTGGAACCCTATCGCATACCACTCACAAAAATTAACTTTAAATGGATCAAAAACTCGGGGCGCCTGGGTGGCTCAGTTGTTAAACATCTGCCTTCGGCTCAGGGTGTGATCCCGGCATTCTGGGATCAAGCCCCACATCAGGCTCCTCCACTGGGATCCTGCTTCTTCCTCTCCCACTCCCCCTGCTGTGTTCCTTCTCTCACTGGCTGTCTCTCTCTCTGTCAAATAAATACATAAAATCTTTAAAAAAAATGGATCAAAAACTCAAACATAAGACCTGATAACATAAAACTTTTGGAAGAAAACATAGGAAACAAATTCATTGACATAAATTTTGGTAATATTTGGGAGGTATGATGTCAATAGCACAAACAACGAAAGAAAAACTTTCAATAAATGGTAATACATCAAACTCAAAAGCTTATGCACGGCAAAAGAATCAGTGAATGAAAAGGCAACCTACAGAATGGAAGAAAATATTTCATATCTTATATTTCATAAGGGTTGATATCTAAAATATATAGAGAACACATACAACTCAATTGCAAAAAAAAAAAAAAACCAACTTGTTAAAAATGAGTAAAGTTCTGTATAGACGTTTTTTTCAAAGAAAACCTACAAATGGCCAAAAGGTCATCACTAATCATCAGGAAAACGTAGATGAAAGCCACGGTAAAATATTTCCTCATTTCCCTTAGGATTGTTATCTTCAGGGAAAAAAAAAAAAGAATATAACAAATGTTGGCTAGGCTGTAGAGAAGAGGGAAACTTTGCTCACTGTTGGGAATGTGAACTGTAGCAGTCACTATGGAAAACAGTATGGAGGTTCCTAAAAAATTAAAAAATAGAACTACCATTTGATCTGGCAATTTTACTTCTGGGTATATATCCAAAGGGAATCGAATCACTAACTTGAAAAAATTTACACTCCTCCATGTTCATTGCTAAGACATGGTTATAACCTAAGTGTCCACTGATAGATAAATGGATAAAGAAAATATATACATACATTTTGTGTATACACACATACACAGAAATATTATTCATCCATAAAAAAGTAGGAAATGCAGCATGGGGGGCCTTATGGTAAGTGAAATACGTCAGAGGAAGACAAGCACTTTGTGATCTCACATATACGTAGAATCTAAAAAAGAAAGCATTTCACAGATGCAGAGAACAGATTGATGGCTGCCAGATTTGGTGTGTGGGAGAAATGGGTGAATGGCATGAAAAGGTTCAAACTTCCACTTATAAAATAAAGTCATTGAAAGGTAATGTACAGTATCGTGACTAAAGTTAGTAGTGCTGCCTTATGTATTTGAAAGTTGTTAGTAGTGTAGATTTTAAAGTTCTCATTACAGGGAAAAAAGTTGTAACAATGTGATGATTAAACTGAGTGTGCTAATCATTTTACAACATGTAAGTATATGAAACACCATGTTGTACAACTAATCACATGCAATGTTATATGTCAAGTATATCTCAATAAAACTGGGGAAAAAATCAGGGGATGAAAATGTAGAAAGAACACTTGATGCAGTTCCTTATTGATTATGTGTAGATACCTTCATTGTTGAATAATCTGGCATAGTTTTCTCTTGCTGAGCTTTTTGGAGGATAGAGAATAGGAGTTTAGATCTATGTGTTCTGAAAATCACACCTTGAGAAGTGTGTCTCAAGCTGACCATCAGAGAATAAAGAGGGAAGGAAATAGACTTCAGGAGAAGCTTAGAGGTAAGCGGATAGAGGAACCAGTAGTAATGAAAGCAATGAATGAGTTAAGGGGAGATGATGCATTCTGGATAAATATTGCAAATGATAGTAGTTATAATCATGACAAATTAAGCATGATAAGTCTAAGAATATTATCTGGGGAAAACAACCACATTTATATAGCCATGGAGAAAGAGAAAAGAAAACCAAAACAAAAAATTCAGATATCTTCTTATCACATGGGGGCTTCATACATTTTTACTTGTGATATTATTTGTAGTTTTCTACCAGGTTTAATGAAATATACCAAATCAGCATCTTTGAAATTGGAGATTATCTAAGTGTGTGTGTGTGTGTGTGTGTGTGTGTGTGTGTGTGTGTGTGTGTATTTTCCATTCCTGCTCCACGAAGGATTTAAGGTACCTGAATCAATATTTACATTTCATCTCTGGCCCTAACTAAAGCCTTTGTGATTTTTTAGGTCTTTCGAAGGTACTTCACACATTCAGCTGCTCAGAGAAAACTATCAATATTAGCCATAGTGAAGAAAAAGGTCAGAGAAGCATTGTCAGAGCTTTTGGATGTTTCGTGTCATTGGAGGAGTTAAGCAGAGTCAAGTACATCTGGCAGCCTTAGCAAAATGTATAGCTACTAATTTATATATTTTATGATTAAAATTTTTATGATTTGAGAACCTATTTGTAAAGACTTGTAAAGCTACAGATAATAAATTTATTTACACATTGAGTAAATAATTTTCATTTAAGTGATGCTGTTTTTTCATAATACTTACCAAGCTTTTTTTAAATAACAAAATCATTGGTTATTTTATTCATTTGTTTACTACTTTTGTTCCTATACTAGACTGTAAGCTCCATAAAGACAGGGACCAAAACATATGTTTTTCATTCACAACTGTAAACATAGAAAAGTACCCAGTACTCAATAAATATATAATGAATACATGAATTAAAAACTTGTTTAATTGGTAAGACTTTGAAAATCGAATACAGATAGGTATTAAAGTGAAAAACTCATTTCTGGAAATTTCCACCTTAGAACATTGTTCATGGTTTCTGAGATGTCAATAGCTATATAGAGGGTTTCGTTGCCTGATCACTACTTGAGTATGAAAATTGAGGGCATAGTTAACTTCCTTGTCAGCCTCTTACAAAATATAGTTAACACTAAGTCTGGGTTGATACACTGACCCTCAAAATTTTAGGAACTTGATGCTGAGTAAGTTGTTTAAAACATTTTCACTGAATAGTTTGTATTTTGTTGTAGTTAGGCTTTCAAATACTTTTTTTCTCCATAGCTAGTATATTCTGCTTGTTACATGGTTGGTTAGTGGTTAAGAAGGACTGGCACATGTCTGACAATCCCTTTCCCAGTTTCTAGCAGCTCTTAGTAAAGGTAATACATAAAAAATAATGTGTAATCCTAAAATCCTTTAAACACCCTTCTATTCGTCTGAAATACTCTTAAGTCTATTATCCCAGGTGCCCCTAGTTGCTGGGGATCCTAGGAAGTAGGACCATTGACTGATCTAGTGCAGATATCTCAGCTTAGAGTTGACTTCCCTCTCCACAAACATTGTTAGAGAGCCATTTAGGCTGTTTTGGAGATATTTGGCAGGTTTTTGGTGTTAGAAAATTTTCCTAAACCTTGGAAATCAGGGGAAAAAATAATTGCAAGTCCTTTCAATATCATAGAAAGGTGCTTCTCAAACTTTAACGTGCACCTGAATTACCTGGTGATATTTTATAAATGTAGACTGACTCCACGCATCTGCGGTGGGAACCCACGATCTGAATTAACAGCTCTCGGATGATGGCAGTGCTGCTGGACAATGCTACACATTTTGAGTAGCAAGGTGGAAGGTCAAATTGTTGAAAGCTCTTGTGAAAGGCCATGTCACTTCCTAAGGCAGTGGTTCTCAGACATGGTTGCACATTAGAATCAGCTGGGAAGGTTTTAATAATCTTGCTGCTCAGGCCTTACCCAGTTTCCAATTAAGTCAGACTATTGAGGGGTAAGACCTAGTTATCAGTGTTTTTTAAAACTCTCCATCTGTTTCAAATATGCTCTAAGGGAATATAGCTTTGTTTGCACAACTGATTAGGGCCATTTTACAGTTCTGTAAACTGGTAAGGTGTGATGGTTTTATCTCCCTGTAGGATTTTAATCAGTTTTGTATCTGATTTGGTGTTCAGTTAAGCTTTTATATTTTTCATACTAAAAAAATCTCAGTTCTTAAATTTTATTTGGAACTGCCTTTTCATCTTGCTAGTTCCCTCATTGAGTTAAATAAAACTTTGAGACAGAATGCTTTGATGGTTTTTGTTTTATCCAGTCTATCAACATAATTACTCAGCTAGTAGCTACATTTTCCCTTTTGTTTGAGCAGCAGCCAATGTTTTTTGGAAGTTAGTAACGAATACATTATAAATAAATTCATTTGGGGTCTTTCTAAACCTTCTAGCATACGTGGTTCAACTCTCATCAAACCAACAATTAATTACTAGTTCAGTAATTGTTGACATACTTTATCTTAAAGTACATTTCTGGAGATCATATTTACACTTTGACCTGTGCCAATTCACTATCATTTGGAAGATAGCTCCCTCTTTTATTTACAGGAGAAATGCTACCACATATCCATCAGCTGGCCTGGATTTGGAGTTGTTTTCTTACAGTGGGGATGAGTTGGCTCTACTCCACCCCCACTTTTTTCCCAGCTTCTCCTTATGACTGATGGTTCCCATTTGCAGGATGTCAGGCCAGGGTCTAAGGGACTGCCTGCAGCAAAGTAAATTGGCCCACTTAGAGATCAAACCTGTGAACTTGGCTTCATCAGCGCACTAATCCTAGCAGAGGCATGAGCCTGCCATTTTATCAGCTGATTGATTTCACTGAAAGTTATGATTCTGAAATTGTTCTGCTCTTCAGCTAAAGAAACACTGTGTTAGAGATGGTAAAACATTGTGACAGGAGTTTAAAAAGTGTATTATAAAATTTAAGCTTTAATGAAAAATAGCTAAAAGAATATGTGTATTAAAAATAATCTAATAAGGGCATTTATCCTAAAATGAATTCATATTATTCTCTCTTTTTATTTTTTATTTATTTTTTCAGATTTATTGAAAGAAGAAGAGAGAGAATCTCAAGCAGACTCCCTGCTGAGCATGGAGCTCGATGTGAGGCTCTCTCCCATGCCCCAAGACCATAACCTTAGCTGAAACCAAAAGTCTGATGCTTACCTGACTGCATCACTCAGGTGCCCAGACTGGGCCAGAGGTAACTCAACAACTTGGGTTAACCCTCATATTCGGCAATGCTACTAGATGTAGGAGTAGAATGCCCCAAAGTATGTTTTTGTGGTACCTACCAAAAAGTGTCTCATGATCATATGCATATTAGCACAGTAAAACTATGCCAAACAAAATAATCACTTTAACAGTTTAATCCTGTGCTTCTCAAACTTGACTATGAAAACTTTTAGTAGTGTTATACCAATTATCATTCTACCGAATTAGTCTCCACAGAACAAATGTGAATAGAAACTCATGTTAGGGGTTCTTAAATAGAGCTATGCTGACTTAAAAATTAAGGTATTTTTCAGTTAACTACTTTAAACCTAGAAACGCTATCATTAACTATAGGACCAAGATACTTCGAGAGGTATTTACTTTAGAACTCTTTTCTCTTCTGTAAGTATATATTTTTGAATTAGCCACTAGAACACAATCTTCAGTGTCAGAATGTCTAGAAAGCCATTGAAGAGTAAAAAAAAATTACAATTGCTTCTCTCATCTTTCAGTTAACAGAATAAGTCAGGGTATTAAAAACAGCATATTTCCCAAAGAACACACAGGTAGGACACAAAGTGTTTAAAAACTTAATCAAAAGGTGTCAAGTTTTTTTTTTTTTTGGTGGTTAATATGCTTAATTTAAAACTGATTTTTATTGCATAACAGCTTGTGACTTACTACAGTAGAAGTATATGACTTTTAACGAGATACATGTAATGGATCAAAACTCACGGGCAAGAAGCTGGATATTTCTGAAATGTTAGGGAAGTGACACGGAAATGGGTTAGGAACATACTTTCACTCCCCAGATAGAAAAAAATCTCATGACTTCCTACAAGCAATACTTCCTTGCTCTCTTGTCCTTGATGCAGTATTATGTAGGGTTTCAAAGCACCAGCTTTTGAAGTTCCTGCCATGGTTAGAAGGTTTCATGTGGGTTGCTTCTGTACATCTCTAGGTCTTCTTGGGCTATGTGGTGTGTGTGTATGTATGTTCCAGCTTTGCACAGATGTTTGTTATAGTTTTCTGGGTGCCTGTGAATAACGGTGATGCTATATTTCCTGCTGTCCTCCAACTTCCATAAAAGAGGTATAACTTCAAAGCACAATTTCTGGAGTATATAGCTCTTCCTTTTTGAGGAAATGAAAAATTTTGGAATCTGATCAGTTTTTATCACTGTTTTTTTGAAAAAAAATTTTTTTATCTTTGCAACTCACATATTATTAATCAGGGCTTTACCTTATTTTAAAACTTCCAAAAAGTCATAGACTTTCAAATGTTCAATATCGTTGGCAGTATTATAAAATGATAAAAGCAGGCCTACATATGGTAAAAATAGAATTTGCTAATGCAGTACATATGATATTGTGGTAGTTTATTACCCAAATGCTCATTTTAATTCTATTAGTTTTTATTAATGCCTGGCTATTTATTAATGGGATGGACTGTGCTAATGTTTCAGCATCCCTCTGCTTCTTCAAGCCTAACCTAGACTGTTTATTCTAATGCAATATTCACTTTCAAATAATTATGGCTTTAAATAGCTTGATATTCTTCCTCTAAACACACACACACACACACACACACACACACACACACAGTTTCATACACTATAAACACACTATTTGAAATCCTGGCTGTAATGAAGAATACAGGATATAATTGCAAGAACTCGAAAAGCCCTACCAGGTTATTGCCAGGTCTCTTAGAGCATTCTGAAGGTTTCTTTTAGCATTTTGTTGCTTTCGAAGTCCGATTTTCCTGAAATATTTTCCATAACTGAATGCCCCCATACTATAGGAACTGTAAACCATAATCTCTAATTTAGCACATTTTCTGATCTATACATTATTGTTTACATTAAGTGTGATATCTTTGGCAATCCATTTTAATGGGCAGGTATTAACTTTCAATAGTGGCCTACATATAAATGACAGTGATGAAGAGCATTGCACCAGAATGCTCCTAGATTAATCTGCCAGTTTGACCCAGTAACCGACATGCATACTAAAACACTGATGTGAATTGAAAATAAAATAACTGCACTTGACAGATATAATAGTTTAAGTGATTTCAAATTAACCACATTCCACTGACCGCAAGGGAAGAATGTGTGCTTTCCCCTGCAATGAAACATGCTCTGGGGGCTCATTATACAGAGTGGAGTAAGTAAATCCAGAGCAGAGTAATTGATGCTGGAGAAGAGAGAGTGACAGCTACTTAATGATTCTCAAACTTATACATAAAGATATCACAAGCATTTCATAGGTTATTTTTCTCTTTTCAATTTTGGGACATTATAAGCTTAAAACTGGACTGTGTTGTAATTTTAAAACATGAAATAGGTCTTAAAAATCGTGACAAAGACACATTGAGTGCTTCAGATAAACAACAAATAAGAAATGTCCCTTTGCATTAAAAAAAATCTTGGTTCTCTTCTATTCCTCTAAGAACTCATGTAATAATCATTTATCTGAATTGGTATGCCTCCTTAGTTTTTATATGAAAAGCATAAAAATCTTATTTCATGCATGTGTTGTTGTATACATTTTACTTCTGTTTTTAGGGAATGAAAGTATTGTCAAAATATTATCTTTAAAAATGGAAATGCTGAAATATTCAAAAATGAAACCAAAATAAGATAGTTTTTTTTTTAATTGGATAACATCAAGTTCATGCTGAGGAACAGGTGAGTAGTTGAATAAATGAAATCTTCAGCCTTCCATTTCATCTAATGAAAATATACTTGGCAGCAGAATTTCTATTCAGAAAATTAAGTTAGCAAGGCTATTTGGTTTATTAAATCAGGTAAGATTTCTCAGGGGTTATGTTTTAACATTCATTTCTAAAATATAAATAGTTATTTTTATTGACTATGAAAAAATGGTACAACAAAATTTACTCTTAATGAACATGGGATGTAAAAGACATTGATATATACTTTTTATTTGATTTAATTACTCCCTGAGAATTGACTTTCAGGCATTTTCAGTTCATGGCCAAATTTATCTACTCTCATTAAACCGCTTGAACAGCATATGTGTGACTATGATTGTTCTTTTCCTCTTCCATTCAGTAAGTAGTAATTGGTTCTTAGTATTTGCTAGCTCCTCTTAATTATTTGAGGACAGGATATACTGAAACATTTTCTCTAGCTTTGAAGAGAAAAATCCTATCGGTGTAGCAATGAAATTTGTATAATAGAGAAATACTCCCACAGGTGTTGGGAACCTAGAGGATGACATGCCAATGAATTTTTGAAAAAGTTGGTTTTTGGAAGGGTTGAAGGCTCAGATGAGCAATCTAGGGGAAAAGAATACGTGGGGGCATTCTGGAGAGAAAGACTGGGATATTCAAAGGCAGAGTTAGCAGAGTATATAATCCATTTGAAAAACCAAAAGTGCATGACTAACATATGGAGCTGTGTGAAGGTGAGAAGGGCAGAAAAAGAGGCAAGGTAAAGAAGGCACTTAAAAATGGTTTTCTGAGGAATTTTTTTATAAGATTTTATTTTTAAGCAATCTCTACATCCACTGTGGGGTTTGAACTCACTACACTGAGATCAAGAGCTGCATGCTCCACTGACTGAGCTAGCCAGGCAGGCCATTTTCCGAGGAATTTTTAACACATATATTCATTCATTCATGTTTGAGCATTTATTATATGCCATGCAATATGCCTGGCACTGGAGACACAATGACAAACAAGAAAGGCATGGGTAACCATATTCATATTGTTTATTATTCATAGGCAAGACAGATAATATATGTACCTTTACAGAGAAATTTCAGGGTGTAATAGAAATACATGGGACAAAACCCCCAGATCAGTCGGGGGATTACGGAAAATTTCCACAGAAAATTAGCATACAAAAAGAGATCTAAAATCTACATGAGGATTAGCCCAATGAATGGGGGTAAACAGTGGGAGAATATCCTAAAAGGAGGGAATAGTACATGAGAAGGCCTAGACACAAGCAGGCATAGTAGATGCTTAGGGAACTGAAAAAATGTTCCGTAGGGCTGATGTTTACAGGATTAGTGGAAGAGACAAATGTGACAAGTAAACCCGGAACAACAAGCAGGGATTAAACCTTAGAAGCCTTGTTAACCCGATAAGGAGTTGAAACTTTTCTTAGCACAGGGAGGAACCTTAGAAAATTTTTAGGCTGAGGAACGGCAGGTTCAAGCTTGCACTTACGAAAGCTCTTTGAGGCAGCATTATGTATTGGATGGGCTGAATAAGGCAGAAGAGCACTTGTTACTTATACTAGTATTCCCTAGTTAGGAGGTGACAATAACTTGGATTAAAGAAATAATGATGGAGATGAAGAACAATGAACAGAATTCTAAGATATAATGAAGAATTCACTGTTTTAGTCATTGATTAGCTATGGAGAAGGGTGGGACTGAGTCCTGGATTATGCCCAGCATTATATGTTAGGTAACTGGGAAGATGACTGGGACGTTCACATAGATGGGGGACAAAACGGAAGTTGCAGCCAATGAACAAATGAAGGGTTTAGTCTTGGATCCGGTGAGCTTGAGGTAGCTGTAAACATGATGTAAGTGTCCAGTAGGCATCTGGGTATATAAGTTTGAAACTCTGGAGAGACTTATGGAATTGGAAAGGAGCTGAAATTACTAAGGAGATGGCAATGGAAGCTGAGAGAGAATAACACTGTTTCCGGATTCAGATCAAACCTGAAGTTACGCCAATAACTTAGTAAGTGGAGGGGGCCATGAAAGAAACACAGTTACTGCCAGAGGTAGGATGAGAATCGAGGACGCAGACTCACAGGCCCAGAGGAAAAGGGTATTTCAACACCATCAAATGCTACAGAAAAGACTGAGAAAGGAACACTGAATTTACCAATGATGGTCTTGGTAAAAACAGCTTCAATTACATAATGAAGGGGATGGATAGTGGGGAGAGTGTTCTAGAATGAGGAAACAGCACATGAGAAGCTCAGAGACACAGAGACATAATACATGCTTGGGGAACTGAAAAAAAAAACCCTTCTATATGGTGATACTTAATGGATGAGTGGAAGAGACAAATGTAAAAAATAAATTTGGAGCAACAACCAGAGAACAATAAATCAATGAGTGTGTGTGGAGTGACTGAAGAATGCAAAGAAAACTCAAAAATCTGTGCTGCAAAAGGGGGAAAGAGAAAACAGAGAGCAGGCATTCCATATGGATCAGTAACATTGAGTATTGTTTTCCAGGTGAGACCGACTTAAATATGTTTAAATCTTGATGGGAAGGAGCCAGTAGAGAAGGCTGAAGAAAAAGGGTGGACCTATAAGGTTGTGTTTATTAGAGAAGAGAGAGGTGAAAACAGGTAAAGTGAAAGACATGTGCCTGCTATTAGAGGGGAAATGAGAGGCTAAAAAGAATGGTCACTGGTGGGTTTGAGTTGAATACATATTCCACAGATCATCCTGTGCTGAGAAATGTTGAAGTTCTGACAAACCAGAGTGAAGAGGCCTTGCTGAACAACCTGAATGTACAGCTGATTTCTCAGGCCATAAATTGAAATTAGGGCTACTCTAGCCCAAGCACAACAATTCTAGAATTTACAACTGTAAGTTTAAATAGAAGGAAAGGTGGAGCGACAAACCAAGAAACAGACTCTTAACTATAAAGAACAAACTGATGGTTACCAAAGGGAGGTGGGTGGGGGGATGGGTATAATCAAAGGTGAGGATTAAGGAGCACACTTGTCATGATGGGCAACAGGTGTTGTGTAGAAGGGTCGAATCACTAAATTGCACACCCAGAACTAATATTCCACTTTATGTTAACTCACTGGAATTTAAATAAAAAACCAACTTAAAACAAAAATGGGCAAAGTAAACCTGATATATTAGTAAGCCAGTGTCTGCCAGTACAATTCTAAAAACAAAAACAAAACAAAAAAATACCCCACATTTTTAAGACAATCTCCATATTTCAACAAGAACTAAAATGTTCAGAATAGGATAAAGAATTACTCAACACTTGAAGAAACAAAAAATATGAATTATAAGAATTTAGAACAGATGATAGAAACAAAGAGATGACAAAGATGTTGGAACTAGCAGACAAGGACTTTAAAATAGTTACTATACCTAAGTTCAGAATTTAAGGAAAAAAGTTGTTTAGTGAGTGACCAGATGGGCATTCTCAGCAGGGAAAAAAAAAAAAAAAGAACCAAGACACAGTACAAAAAAAAAAAAATAACAACAACATGATGGACTTTTAGTAAAGCAGACACACAAAGAGAGATCATTAAATATGAAGACAAGGCAATAGAAATTTTCCAATTGATGCACAGGGATAAAAAGAAATTTAAAAGATCAATATAGGTTTAATAACATGTTAGAAAATATCAAACAGCTTAAAATACATGTAATTAAAGCTTCAAAAATCAGAAGAGATGGGGTATGAAAATATTTAGAGAAATAACGCCTAAAATTTTTAAAATTTGATAAAAATTATTAAACTTCAGTCCCAAGAAGCTAAACAGATCCCAACCAAAATGCACACGTGCGCACACACACACAAACATCTTAGAGAAGTGCTGAAAACCAAAGATGAAAAAACTTAAAATGTGAAAAAAGAAACATTATGTACTGAAGAACCGATTAAAATACAACTGACTTGCCATTAAAAACAATGCAAACCAGAAGAGAATATGGAAATGACATAAATGTACCTAAAGGAGAAAAAGAACCTATCAATCATCCTTGGATTTTATATACAACAAAATTTACCTTCAAAAGGAAGATAAAGAAAATTTCAAAGTCTGAGAGAATTTTTATCAGCAAAATGCACTCCAATAAAAATGATATGAATGAAGTTCTTTAGGCTGAAGTGATAACTGATGAAAACTCAAACCTCTAGGAATAAACAGAGCCAGAATTGGTAACATAGGTAATCACAAAATACACTTCCCCATTACATAATTTTTAAAACACTTGAAGTAAAATACGACAACTATATCACAAAAGATGGGAGTGGATAAATAGAAACATTGTTTTACAGTTCTTACCTTATACATGAAAGTTTAATATTAATTCTAAGAAGTTTGTTATAAATTTCACATGAATATTTTAATCCTTAGAGGAACTACTGAAATAAACTAAGAGATACAACTAAAAAGCCAACAGAAAAAAATAAAATGGAG
This sequence comes from Ailuropoda melanoleuca, assembly GCF_002007445.2. Classification (NCBI taxonomy): domain Eukaryota; kingdom Metazoa; phylum Chordata; class Mammalia; order Carnivora; family Ursidae; genus Ailuropoda; species Ailuropoda melanoleuca. The sequence continues at coordinate 2,956,341 of NC_048223.1, forward strand.
TTATTAGTGGCAAACGAAGTAGAGTTGAGGAAAAGATTATTATCAGGGATAAAGAAGGATATTTCATACTAATGAAAGGTTCATTCATCAAGAAAACAACCCTAAATGTACATGAATCAAATAACACAACTTCAAAATACAAGGAGGAAAAATGGGTAGAATTGAAGAAACAGACAATCCACAAACATTTGTAGATTTAAACAATGTTCTCTTGATAAATGATTGAAAAATCAGGAAAAAAAATAGTAAGGATATAAGATTTAGGAAACATCAAACTATCAGAAGTAATAAGTGAATTTACCAAGATCACAGGGTACAAGGTCAAGATAAAAAAAAAAAAACCAAACTGTATATCTAAATATTAGCAATAAATAATTTAAAAATAAAATGTATAAATACCATTTATAACATAGAAATAGTTGAAAATATTAGTGATATATATGTGTATATATCTTATAACAAAATTTCTACACTGAAAACTAAACAGAAGGAAAAAAATAAAAGAAGTTGCTGAGAGAAATTTAGAAACTAATGAACGAAGAGTTAGAGTATGTCCATGGTTTGGAAGACTGAATATTGCTAAATTTCATTTCTCCTTGAAATGATACTCTGTAGGTTTTTCTCAGTTTTATTAAAAGTTGTAGTAGACTATTTTATAAATATTTCAGGCCAATTTAAAATATTTACAAAAATATACAGAAACTAAATTTTATGCTGTCTTGAAGATTAATATGTACAAGCACTTAACTAAAATTCAGGATTTTTTATAATGCTACAAGTCATTGAAAAAAAAAACTGGGACAGAATAGAGATCCAGAATTAGACAAATGAGTGATGAAAGGATAATAGTTTCAACAAATAGTTGGAATAATTAGATATTCATTTAAAAAATAGCCTTGACCTTTACACCATGCAAAACTTCTAAAAAATAATAAATTACAAACCACTAACAGGGATGGACCAAGCTAGTTTTAGATAGGACACAGAAAGCAATGACTAGAAAAAGGAAATTATAAACCTGTCTTCATTAAAGTTAAAAACTTCTGTTCATGTCATCAAAGCTGTTAAAAAAATATGAGTAAGCCACAAACTTGATAAAGAATTCCTAAAATATATGTTTGATAAAGGACTTGTATCCAAAATATGTGAAGTCCTAAAATTCAATAATATTAAAAAAACAGCTTTAAAAAAATGGTAAAAGACTTAACCCGATACTGCATACATGCAAAAGATATCGAAATGGTCAATAGGCACATGGAAATGCACATCTTTTTATTAGGCATCAGGAAAATGCAAATTGAAGTCACAATGAGATACCATGATATATCCTAGAATGACTGAAATTAGTAAGACTGACCATAGCAAGTGTGGGGAGGGTATGGAGGAAATGAAAATTTCAGAACCCGATGGTGGGAATATAAAGTGACATTAATTCTATTAGAAAACTAGTATTTTTTTAAATAAATTTGAGCATTCACCTATCTTAAGATCTTAAAATTCCACTCATAGGTATTTACCCAAGAGAGAGACCCAAAAAACTTGTACACAAAATTTGGACAGCCACTTAATTCATAACAGCCAAAAACTGATAAAATAACCTAAATATTCATTCATCAACTAGAGAATGGGTAAACATTCCATGTCATATCATACAATGCAATATGACATCAATAAAAAGGAATGAACTCTGACTTGCAAAACATGTAAAAACAACAAAAACAGGAAGAGCCAAAGAAGGCACAAATGTATATACTATATGATTCCATTTATATGAAGTTTTAGAATAGGAAAAACTAAAATATGGTGATAGAAATTAGAACAGTGATTTCTTCTACATAGAAGTAAAAGATTGGAGGAAGATGAAAGGGAAATTTTTAGAGCAATGACAATGATCTTTAACAAAGTTTGCATCATGTAAGTGTATTCTTTTGTTAAAACTCATCAAACTACATGTAAGAGCTTTATATTAAACTTTGTGTAAATTATTTCTCAAAAATAACACTTTTGTGCACACATTTTCATTACTAAAATTCACACAGTATTAGTGTTACGAGGGACTAATATCCAATTTTGTTTTTCAAAATTAACAACCTCTGAGCCTTTCTTCAAATGAAATCTTGCTGACTAAATACAACATATAACTGAACCAAAGGGGCAAAGGATCTGTCCTCAGAAAACTATAGAACACGCCTGAAAGAAATTGAGGAAGACAAAAAGAAATGGAAAAACAACCCATGCTCATAGATTGGAAGAACAAATACTTTAAAATATCTATGCTACCTAGAGCAATCTACACATTCAATGTAATCCCTATCAAAATACCATCATCTTTTTTCATAGAACTGGAACAAATAATCCTAAAATTTGTATGGAACCAGAAAAGACCCTGAATAGCCAACGGAATGTTGAAAAAGAAAACCGAAACCAGTGGCATCATGATTCCACACTTTAAGCTCCATTACAAAGCTGTAATCAAGAGAGTATGGTACTGGTACAAAAACAGATACATAGATCAATGGAACAGAATAGAGAACCCAGAAATGGTCCCTCAACTCTATGGTCAACTAATTTTCGACAAAGCAAGAAAGAATACCCAATGGAAAAAAGACAGTCTCTTCAAATGGTGATGGGAAAATTGGACAGCCACATGTAGAGGAATGAAACTGGACCATTTCCTTACACCATACACAAAAATAGACTCTAAATGGGTGAAATACCTAAATGTGAGACAGGAATCCATCCAAATCCTAGAGGAGGACACAGGCAGCAACCTCTTTGACCTGGGCTACAGCAACTTCTTGCTAGACATGTCTTCAAAGGCAAGGGAACCAAAGCAAAAATGAACTATTGGGACTTCATCAAGATAAAAAGCTTTTGCACAGCAAAGGAAACAGTCATCAAAACTAAAAGACAACCAACAAAATGGGAGAAGATATTTGCGAATGACATATCAGATAAAGGGCTAGTATCCAAAATCTATTTAAAAAAAAACTTATCAAACTCAACACCCAAGGAGCAAATAATCCAATCAAGAAATGAACAGATAGTTCTCTAAAGAAGACCAACAAATGGCCAACAGACACATGAAAAAAATGCTCAACAGTACTCAGCATCTGGAAAATACAAATGAAAACCACAATGAGATACCACCTCACACCAGTCAGAATGGCTAAAATTAACAAGTCAGGAAATGACAGATGTTGGCGAGGATGTGGAGAAAGGGGAACACTCTTACACTGTTGGTGGGAATGCAAGCTGGTGCAGCCACTCTAGAAAACAGTATGGAGGTTCCTCAAAAAGTTGAAAATAGAGCTACCCTACAACTCAGCAATTGCACTAGGTATTTACCCCAAAGATTCAAATGTAGTGATCCAAATGGGCACCTGCACCCCAATGTTCATAGCAACAATGTTCACAATAGCCAAACTATGGAAAAAGCTCAGATGTCCATCAACAGAGGAATGGATAAAGAAGATGAGGTATATATATTCAATACACACACACACACACACACACACACACTGGATTATTATGCAGCCATCAAAAAATGAAATCTTGCCATTTGCAATGATGTGGACGGAACTAGAGGGCATTATGCTAAGCAAAATAAGTCAATCAGAGAAAGACAATTATTATATGATCTTACTGATAGGTGGAATTTAAGAAACAAGGCAGAGGATTGTAGGGGAAGAGAGGAAAAAAAGAAACAAGACAAAACCAGAGAGGGATACAAAACATAAGACACTCTTAATCATAGGAGACAAACTGAGGCTTGCTGGAGGGGAGGGGAGTGGAGGGATGGGGTAACTAGGCAATGGACCTTGGGGAGGATATGTGTTGTAATGAGCACTGGGCATTATATAAGAATGATGAATCACAGACCTGTATCCCTGAAACAATACATTATATGTTAATAATTGAATTTAAAAAAAGTAACATTAAAGACAGAGCTGATGAAGGTAAAAAAAAAAAAACCACACACAATGAGGTATCACCGCACACCTGTCAGGATGGCTAAAATAAAAAAATGCAAGAAACAAGTATTGGTAAAGATATGGAGAAAAAGGAACCCTTGTGCACTGCTGGTGAGAATGGTAACTGGGGCAGATACTGTGGAAGACAGTGTAGAGGCCGCTCAAAAAACTAAAAATAGAACTACCGTATGATCTAATAATCACACTACTTGATAGTTATCCAAAGAGTATGAAAACGCTACTTTGAAAGGATATATGCACCTTTATGTTTATTGCAGCAGTATTTACAATAGCCAAATATGGAAGTAGCCCAAGTGTCCATCAAGAGATGAATGGAGAAAGAAGATGTGGTATATATAGATTATTCAGCCATAAAAAGAATGAAATCTTGTCACTTTGCAACAACACGGATGGATCTAGAGAGTATAATGCTAAGCAAAATAAGACAGTCAGAGAAAGACAAATACCTTTAATTTCACTCATACGTGGAATTTAAGAAACAAAACAAATAAACAAAGAAAAAAAAAAGAGAGAGAGACAAACTAAAAAACAACTCTTAGCTATAGGGAACAAACTGATGGCTACCAGAGGGGAGGTGGGTGGGGGGAATGGGTGAAATAGGTGAAGGATATTAAGAGTATATCTATCTTGATGAGCAAGGAGTAATATATGGAATTGTTGAATCACTATATTGTACACCTGAAACTAATATAACACTGTATGTTATCTACATTGGAATTAAAATAAAAATAAGACAAAATTTTCAGAAGCACTTAAATATAGGGTAAATATTAATAGATCTAAGGGGGAAAATAGACAACAGTACAATAATAGTAGGAAAATTTAATACCCCACTTTCATCAATGTCTAAATATCATCCAGACAGAAAAACCAATAAAGAAACATAAACTATACATTAGACCACATAGACTTAACAGACATAAGCAGAATATCCTACCCCAAAAGCAAAAGAATATATATTCTTCTGATTCACACATGAAATATTCTCCAAGATAGATATACATTAGGACACAAAATAAGACAACACATATAAGAAGATTGAAATCATACCAAATATCTTTTCAAACCACAATGGTATGAAACTGAAAATTAATTCCAAGAAAACTGGAAAAATCACAAATATGTGAAGATTAAACCACATGCTGCTAAATGATGAAAAGAAATGAGAAATCCAAAAATACCTTGAGAGAAATGAAAATAAGAACATATGATACCAAAACTCATGGGATACAGAAAAAAACACTGTTATAAGGGAAGTTCATAGTGATAAATGCCAACATAAAGAAAAACAAGATCTCAAATAAATAGAACTTTACACTTCAAGGAACTAGAAAAAGAAGAACAAAAGAAACCCCAAATTACTAGAAATAAAGATTAGAGGAGAAATAAAAGAAATAGGGACTAAAAAGATAATAGAAAGGATAAATGAAAGTAAGTGCTATTTTTTGAAAACATGAACAAAATAGACAAATTAGCCTGATTCATCAAGAAAAAAAAAGGTCTTGAATTTTTTTTAAAAATTATAAATGAGTGGAGACATTACAATTTGATACTACAGAAATACAAAAGGATAAGAGACCAAACAATAAACAATTGTTTGCCAACAAAAAATTGGACAACCTAGAAGAAATGTGTAAGCTCCTAATAAGATACAACTTTCCAAAACTGAATCAGGAAGAAATAGAATATCTCAACAGACCATTTGCTAGTAAAGAGATTATATTAGTAATTAAAACCTTCCCAATAGGGGCGCCTGGGTAGCTCAGTCAGTTAAGCATCTGCCTTTGGCTCAGGTATGATCCCGGGGTCCTGGGATCGAGTCTCACTGAGCAGTGAGCCTGCTTCTCCCTCTGCCCGCCGTTCCTTCCCCCACTTGTGCTCTCTCTCTCTGACAAATATAGAAATAAAATCTTAAAACAAAGACAAAAAAACCTTCTTAATAAAGAAAAGTCCCAGACCAAATGGTTTTACTGGTGAATTCTAACAAACATTTAAAAATTTATTAATACTAATTCTTCTCAACTCAGGAAATAGAAGTGAGAACACATCCAAACTCATTTTACAAGGTCAGCATTACCCTGTACCAAGACCAGGAAAGGATCTTAAAAGAAAATTATAGACCAACATCCTTGATGAACATGGATGCAAATAACCTCAACAATATATTAGTAAACCAAATTCAACAATATATTCAAAGGATCATACATTATTATTAAGTGGGATTTATTCCAGGGATGCAAGGATGGTTCAACATCCACAAATCAATGTGATACAGTACATTAATGAAATGAAAGATAAAAATTATATAACCATCTTGAGGGATGCAGAAAAAGCATCTGACAAAATTCAACATTAAGATTAAAACTCTCAACAAAGTAGCTATAAAGAAAACATACCTCAACATGATAAAGTCTATATATGACAAACCCCAGATTACATCATACACAACGGTGAAAAGCTGAAAACTTTTCCAAGATCAGTAACAAGACAAGGATGTCCACTCTCACCACTTATTTTCAGCATAGTACTGGTTGTTATAGCTAGAGCAATATGGCCAAACCACAAAACAAAACAAATAGAGGACATCCAAATCCAAAAGGAAGAAGTAAAACTTCCTATTTGCAGATGACATATCATATACAGAAAATGTTAAAGACTCCACCAAAATACTGATAGAACTAAGCAATAAATTCTATAAAGTTGCAACGTACAAAAAAAATAAAATAAAAATCAGTTGCATTTCTATATACTAATAATGAACTCTCAGAAAGACAACTATAAAACAATCTCATTTATAATAGGATCAAAAATGATTAAATACCTAGAAATAAATTTAACCAAGGAGGTAAAAAGCCTGTACACTGAAAACTATAAAACACTGATGGAAGCAACCGAAGGTGACACAAATAAATGGAAAGATATTTTATTCTCATGGTTTGGAAGAATATTGCTCAAATATCCATACTACATAAAGCAATCTTCAGATTCAATGCAATCCCAATCAAAATTCCAATGGCATTTTTTACATAAACAAAACAACCTTCAAATTGTGTCAAACCACAAGAGTCCCAGAATAGCCAAAGCAATCTTGAGAAAGAAGAAAAACAAGAAGGCACCATGCTTCCTGATTTCGAACTATACTATGAGGCTATAGTAATTAAAAGTGCATGGTACTGATATAAAAACAAATAGATCAATAAAACAGAATAGAGAACCCAGAAATGACTCACATGTATACGGTCAATTAATTTACAACAAGGGAGCCAAGAATATACAATGGGGAAAGGAGAGTCTCTTCAATAAATGATACCAGGAAAACTGGACAGCCACATGCAAAAGAATGAAACTGGACCACTATCTAATACCATACACAAAATCAACTCAAAATGGATTAAAGATTTGAACCTAAGACTTGAAACCATAAAATTTCTAGAAGAAAATCCAGGGCATAAGCTCCTTGACATTGCTTTTGGCAATGATTTTTGGATTTCACAACAAAAGCAAAATAGATGTGTATGTCAAATTAAAAAGCTTCTGCAAAGCAAGGGAAATCAACAATAAACTGTAAAGGCAACCTACAGAATAGGAGAAAATATCTGTAAATCATATATCTGGTAAGAGGTTAACATCCAAAATATATAAATAACTCATGCAACTCAATGGTTAAAAAAAATCTAATTAAAAAATAGGCAGGTGTGTCTGGGTGGCTCGGTTGGTTAAGTGGCCAACTCTTGATGTCGACTCAAGTCATGATCTCAGGGTCTTGGGATTGAGCCTCAAGTCAGGCGCTATGCTTGGTGCAGAGTCTGCTTGAGGAGTCTCCCTCTCTCTCTGTCTCTGTCTCTAAAAAATAAATAAATCTTTAAAAAAATTGGCAGAGACTCTGAATAGACATTTTTCTAAAGAAGACACGTTGATGGCCAACACACTCATGAAAAGGTGCTCATCACTGATCATCAGGGAAATGCAAATCACCTCCCACCTGTTAAAATGGTTATTCTCAAAAAGACAAATAATAAATGTGGGCAAGGATGTGGAGAAAGGGAAACTCTTGTGCATTGTTGAAGGGAATGTAAAATGTGGCAGCCACTATGAAAAATAGCATGGAGAGTTCTCAAAAATTTAAAGATAGAACTACCCTCTGATCCAGCAATTCTACCTCTAGGTGTTTATCTGAAGGAAATAAAATAATTCCTTGAAAAGACATCTGTACCCCCATGTTCCTTATAGCATTATTGATAATAGCCAAGACATGAAAATAACCTAGGTGTCCATTGATGGATGAAAGGATAAAGAAAATATTATATGTATACCCATGCATATATATTTATGCATATACATACATATGTGTACACACACACACACACACACATACATACACAGGACTACTATTTAGCCATAAATCAAAAGGAAATCTTATCATTTGCAACAACAGGGATGGACCTTGAGGACATTATGCTAAGTGACATAAGTTAGACAAGAAGGACAGATTGCCGTATTTCACTTATATGTGAAATNTTTGCAACAACAGGGATGGACCTTGAGGACATTATGCTAAGTGACATAAGTTAGACAAGAAGGACAGATGCCATATTTCACTTATATGTGAAATGAAGGAAAGAAAGAAAGAAGAAAGAAAGAAAGAAAGAAAGAAAGAAAGAAAGAAAGAAAGGAAAGAAAGAAAGAAAGAAAGAAAGAAAGAAAGAAAGAAAGGAAGAAAGAAAGAAAGAAAGAAAGAAAAAGAAAGAAAGAAAGAAAAGAAAGAAAGAAAAAAAGAAGGAAGGAAGGAAAGGAGGGTAGGGGAGGGAGGGAAGGAAGAGAAGGAAGGAATGGAAGGGAGAAAAAGAAAGAAAAGAGAAAGAAAGAAAAAGAAAGAAAGAAAAGAAAAAGAAAGAAAGAAAGAAACCAAAGAGAAAAGAGAAAGAAAAGAGACAAAAGAAAGGGGAGAGAGAGAGAGAAAGAAAGGAGGAAGGAAGGAAGGAAGGAAGGAAGGAAGGAAGGAAGGAAGGCAGGCCCATAAACACAGAGAATCTATTTGTGGTTACCAGAGGTAGAGGGTGTGGGTTGGTGAAATGGGTTACGATGGTCAAAAGGTAGAAACTCACAGTTATAAAATAAATACGTCATGAAGATGTAATGTATACCATGGTGACTATAGTCAATAATATTGAACTGTGTATTTGAAAGTTGCTAAAAGACTAGATCGTCACAAGAAAATTTGTAACTGTGTGATGAAGGGTGTTAACTAGACATATTTCACTGATTATTTCACAATATATACATATACCAAATCATTATGTTGTATACCTGAAACTAATTGGTTATATTTCAATTTTATCTTAAACATAGTAAAATAAATCTTTCTCACTCCTTGAAGCAACTCCAGAGAACCTATAGGTTCCTTGTCTTCCTTGTCTAGAATTGAGAAATGGCTAAGCTGGGACTTTGCCATTTGAGATTTTAGTTTGAAATGTCTTCTCTCCATTGACTAGGAGACTGTTGTAAAAGCAGAATTCTAAAATATCCCTCAAGATTACTGCTCCACTGTGTACACAGTCTGAATAATCCCCAAGACTATGAATATGATGAGATATTACTCCTGTGATTAGGTTATGTTACCACTCAATTAACTTTACGAAAGAAAGAAAAATCCTTGACACCTTGGTTAGCTAATAGATGGGTATTTGGTACAAGCCCCTAAGTTTGTAGTGGTTTGTTATTTGGCAACAGAAAACGACTACAAAGATCTTATAAATTATATAATCATTCTGTTTTCTCATTAGAAGGAAAATAATAAAACTATTATGCATTTGTTTTGATGATTAAATAAAATAATTAAAATAAAGCACTTAGTTGAGTGTTCAATGAGAGTTGCTACCTCATTGTGTTGTTTTGAGGATTCAGGGAAGAAATACCCAGAAAGTCCTCAGCATAATACCTGGTACTAGTGACCTCATAACAATGTTATCAATTTGTCATTGTTAGAGATGAAAAAACTTGACATGGACTGTACTTAGACCTCTTAGTGTTCCCTATATTCTTTCCTTTGAAACATTTTGCTTTTGACTGAGAGTAAAAAGCCAGTATTATGACCTTAAAGTGAGCCTGGTTCATTCTCCAGCCACCAAATAATGGATTACTAATATCCAACACTTGGGTTTTTTTCTTTCCAAGGAAAAGGTCGGTTCTGAAATAAGTTTGTACGTTACGCGTTTTGAGTGGGGATACCTTCATCTGTACTCAGGGTTCATTCATTCCACATAAAGATAACTAGAACCATATACAGAAATTAAAAAAAAAACCCATGTCAGATTCTAGTCTTATTTTAGAGACAGGGAGGGTAGCACTGTTTTATTTTAAACCCAAGTAATGTAACTTAAGAACTTTCCACATCAACAGTATGTTTATATCAATTGTCGAATCTCTTATGAAAAGATACACAGTGAAGTATGAATCGGAGAACCATTCTTATCTACTTATCTGTATTTAACTCAGGGAAATCAGGGCTTGGGTTCTTATTCTGAAGAATTCAAATATAACAGCTTACTTGAAGGGCAAACACGGCTAAATAAATTTGGGTTTCTGGAGTGAAAAAACTATTACATTAAGACTCATGATTGAGTTCACACTATCTCTGTAATGCAAGCACACATTTCAGTGTCACTGTCTGCCACCTAACAATAACAGAAAACATCTGTATAATGGCCTATAACATTACACGGTGCGTTACAATTAGAAATGTGCTGAAGTGGTGGTTTGGGGGTTTATTTATGGTCCATGAACAAAAGATTCTATGAGCATCTCATGAAAACTTAATAGTTCAAGGAAATAAAGTAAATATTTGAGTGCAACAATTACATTTTAAATGATATTATCACTAGTGAAACTTAGAACAGCCAAAAATTTGAAATACTAGTGTTAAAAGAAACTCGTTACTAGTTGGCTGGGAATCTTTATTGTTAGGAGAGGCAAAGAATGACAGAGTTATGAAAAAAACCTCATGCTTTCCTGGTTAATGTAATTTCTATAAATGAGTAAAATTTCTCTTAATTGCTCATGAAATCAAGTCTTTAAAAGTTATGGTGAGAGCAAACAGATTTCAAAACCTTGAATTTTTTAAAAGAAGAGCAGAAAGATTTTCTTCCGTTTTGCTTATAAAAACTGGTAAGTTTGAGTAGCAGCAATTTATGAACTGTTTCTAATTGGAGTCAGTTACCCCGCAAAAAATCTTCATGTGGGAGAGCAAATAAGTTCACGAATAACATGTACTTCTTTTCAGATTACAGGTAACTGTATACACATTTAAATTTATTTTGCATGCAGAAGCTCATACTCATGAAAGATAATTTAATCATCTGTACCTAATGTATTTCTCAAAGTTTTGCCTGCTGAGGGAAAAGTCTGTGTCATAGAAGACAAAAAGCTTTCATTTAATTTACAGAAAAAAAACAAAAGAAGATCCATGGGCAATGACTTTAAATGATGTGGTACTCATTTTTATTATAGAAAAATCCAAAAGATTTTATTACACTAGAGAACTTTGCCATAAACTTCTATATTATTGTATTCATAGAAATCCATTCTATTTAATGCCCTAAAGATCAGATTTGTAAAATCGTGCTTTTATTTTTTTATTTCATTAAAAATCAAAATTAAATGGTATATTCTTTTTGATATTTAAAGAATCTGTTCCTTATTAATGTATAACTTAAAATACATATTTATAAACAGTAATTATGTTGAAATTCAAATTAAATTGCTTTCTATTTATGGTAGTTCAAAACCTATTTACACAGGAGACTTACATGCTCTCTGTTTTACTGCTAACTGCTGGTTGGTTTTCAGAATGGGTTTATGTTTCCTCCAAACTAATCTAAAAGACACAGGAATTTTGATAGTTCCTTGATTAAACATGAATCATATGTAATGATTTTCCACATGATTATCCCGAATAGCCATGGAAGAACATAAAGCTGTCATTCAACAGACAATAGAAAGGGGTCAATGCCATAGTACTATCTGCTAGCCAGGAGGACTACAGTGTCCATTTGCCTGTAATGTGCAATTTTAGGATATGTAGACATCAGGTTATCAAAGTCTTAATTTCAAGAGAATAGCGAGGCTAAAGAAAAGTATCTGGATTTGGATATACAGCTCAAGAAAAAGGGAAACTGTTTATTACTTAAAAAATTTGAAAGAGATATTGATGGACAAATAGATTTGAGTAAGTCATAGAGTTGCTGGGATCCTTACATTTTTTATTCTTTTGGATTTGATCATAAAAAAATAATATTTTATATCACTGACACTTCTGAATGGATCACATGGGGAAGAACCAACTTTTTGACTTGGAAAAAAAGTGACGAAAGGATGGAGAAGATGGGGAAAAAGAAGGGAGAATGAAAGAGAGGGAGAAGGGAAGGAAAGGAAGGAAGGGACAGAGAGAAAATTAGAATCGTTTAATTATTTCAAGAGTACTTAAACAAGTCTATAGGAAACCTATGTTTTAAATATTTCATGATACCATTAACCTAAAACTTACCAATATCTGTAAGGAAAAAATATGTTAATGTATGGGAAGCCAGTCAATCATTGTCCTGTATCATGTATGAGGCAGCGGCCTTGGGCAAGGTCATCTAGGGACTGCACGCATGTAGTTAAAGTTTAAGAAAGATGTATTTTAGTCTTGAATACTAGTGGATTGGTGGTGAAAGCAGCCATTTTATGGTAGTGAATCCAACTTTTAGTAAGTGCTTCAAGGACTAATGACTTTGTAATGACTTAATTCTTATACTTAAAATACTCAGTGCTTACATTTTAGGTGTGCATTTCCTTTATAGAATGCTGAAATCTCTCCCCAAACTCAGCAAGCTGCTTCATCTTTTATACTGTTAAGTATGTAACTGAAAAAAAGGAGTACACACATCATTTAGATGATAAAAAAATAAGAATCTGACGGCATACATTTTAAAGCGTTAGGTAAATTAGATCACTCTATTTGAAATTCAATCCATCCCATTTCTTCTGCTCAAATTCCTGATTTCTAGTATCTTTTTTTATATAACAAAATACATGATTTTTCTATCTATGGTTTACTGTCTGTCTTTTCAGCTAGACTGCATATTCCCTTAGGTATTTGTTTTTGCAAAGATGAGTTTCATGTGGATGGATTGAATGCTGCATGGCTACCAGAATCAGATTATGGTGAATAGAGTGGTAACAACTGGGTATGCCATGCCATTTTAATACTATTCTTTGAGATTTAGTTCCCCTCAGGTATACTGCATATCACAAAGTCATTCTCCAAAATTTTATTTTTTCAACAATGTAAACTTTATTTTCACAACTGTGCATCACTCCTAACACAATGCATACATATAGTAGTTCTTCAATGAATACTTACTGAATGAGTAAATAAACAAATACCAAAGTAGGACTGTCAAAAGGCAACACAAGAAAACACAAGATTGAGATGGGGAGTAATATCACCATAACGGTAATGATGAGGGAGCAAAAGGCAAGTTGAGGGCAAAGCACAAGCTAATACCTTCAACCCCCCCCACCAGGAGTGGGATATTTATGATATCCCTCAAGGAACTTATGGCTGCCTAATATTAATCTTTTGCTAGAGACTAAAAACAACCATATCTTGACAATAGCCAGACACCCAGGATCCTATAACTCTTCTTTGACATGCAGAACTCCCTTGAGAGACTTAGGTTATCTCTACCCTCCCCATCCTCCAAATTTAAAAGTAATAAGTCACTCCCTCGCACTTATAGTGGCTCTTTCTGCCCACAAGTCCTGTCCCTGTGGTATAATAAAACCACACTTTTTGCACTGAAGACAACTCAAGAATTCTTTCTTGATTATTGGACTCAATGATCTCAGATCATATTTTGGTGGCTGATTCATGAATTCAGCAAAGTCACAGGATATAAAATCAATATACAGAAATCTGTTGCTTTTCTATACACCAATAATGAAATGGCAGAAAAAGAAATCAAGGAATTTATCCCATTTACAATTTCACCAACAAACATAAGATACCTAGGAATGAACCTAACCTAACCTCTTGGTAAAAGATCTGTATGCTGAAAACTATAGAACACTTATGAGAGCAACCGAAGAGGACACAAAGAAATGCAAAAACATTCCATGCTCATCGATTGGAAGAACACTGTTAAAATGTCTACACTACCCAAAGCAATGTACACATTTAAAGCAATCCCTATCAAAATACCAACAGCATTTTTCACAGAGCTAGAACAAACAATCCTAAAATTTGTATGGAACCGGAAAAGACCCTGAATAGCCAAAGGAATCCTGAGAAAAGAAAAGCAAAGATGGAGGCATCACAATTTTAGACTTCAAGCTATATTACAAAGTCAGAGTCATCAAGACAGATGGTACTGGCACCAAAACAGACACACAGATCAATGAAATAGAATAGAAAACCCAGAAATGGACCCACAACTATACGGTCAATTAATCTTCAACAAAGAAAGAATA